>NW_010972613.1:1432562-1432982 GCF_000737465.1 Haliaeetus leucocephalus | reverse complement strand
GGGGGGGGTGGTTTGGCCCCGAGTCGGGGAGCGGCCCCGCTGGGCAACGCAGCCCTGGCCCGGCGGGCGGGGCAGCCCCGGGGGGGCACCGCCGGCCGCCCATCTACCCCCGGGGATCTCGGGTCTGCCTTCCCGGGAAGGGTGAGCGGTCAGGAGGTGATGATGGACGGGGGGTGATGGACAAGTAGATGATGGACAGAGAGGTGATGATGGACGGGGGGTGATGAACAAGGAGACGGTGGACAGGGAGTGATGGACCAGGAGACAGTGAACAGGGAAACGATGGACAGGGAGACAAAGGACTGGGAAACGATGGACAGGGAGACAAAGGACTGGGAAATGATGGACAGGGAAATGAGGAGTGGGAGATGATGGACCAGGAGCCGGGGGGGGGGGGGGGGGGGGCCCGGAAGCACGCCC
>NW_010972613.1:1427996-1432552 GCF_000737465.1 Haliaeetus leucocephalus | reverse complement strand
GGGGGGGGGGGGAGGGGGGGGGGGGGGGGGGGGGGGGGGGGGGGCCCGGGCCCTGCAGAGCAGCCCAGGTACCACCCCAGGGTCCCTTCCAAGCATTCCCCTGAAGCAGGGTGTTTGATGGAACCATGTTGGGAAAAAAGTTCCTTTTTCAACAGGCTGTTGAGTTTTTGTCTGGAAACCTGGGGGTTTAAATCCTTTCAAAACTTGAGGAGAAGCTCATTTCCTGAGCCCAGGACAGACAGGGGTGCTTCCTCTGGAGGTGCTGATGGAGTAATTCCTCCCTCAACACCCACCCAAGCAGTCTGAAAACTATATATAAAGCAAATAATATTTCTATAAATAGCAAATAATAGTTCCCTAGCCTCACGACTTGGAACAGAAACCTCTCCTTGCAGCTCACCAGAAACAATTAACATGCCGTAATCAGTTCCTAATTTTGCTAATAATCTTCAGAAATCAATGACTGCAGGAGAAAGCAGAAGAAGGATGCTCCCGTGCCGAAGAGCCTGGGCTGCACTGTGCGCGTCGTTCCTGCGTGACTTGGGGCCCGTTTTCTCTGCGCTGCCCCGAGTTACTGATTAACTCCAACAGGGAGCAGGGGAGAAAATTAACAATTCTGCTTGCCAGACTAAAGGAGACGCTCTGACAAAGCCAAACCTTGCTAACCATTATCATTAATGTTATTATTAACATGTTTGTTGGGTTTGGCATGATCAAAGAAAATAATCAACAGAGGTTGATGCTGTCATCTTCCTAAAATGTGCCCCAAATATCCGGATATATGCATTTCAAGCTGTATGTGGGATACCTCACTCCATGGGTTATACATCAGCTCATTTTGATCATTTTGTTCTAAGGAGGGTCTTCCCCAAATCCTGGCTGCTGGAACAGTCTGAGTGTTTACTCATAACTCTTATTTTCCAGTGCAAACATGCGTTTGGCTTCTAGTGCGATGAATTAAAGTGTTATTGCCTCTGTTGCCCAATTCATGAAAAGGAAAGGCTGCCTCCTGCGCATTTCACCTGGGCTGTGCTTGATTTTGACAGAAGTCCCAAAATCCCTAATCCCTTTGGAGCTTAACCGGGCGGTCTCACTGCGAGTGTGGTCCTGTGGTTACCGTCCCGCTGGCCGCAGAAAATCATACAGATACAAAATCCAGACCCTTCGGTCTATCCACAAATTTAAGAAAAATACAGCCAGGGTTCTCGCTGCGTGGCAGCCTGCCCAGCTCTCGCTCTCGCTGGTCGGTCTGGCTCGTACACCGCTCGTTCGGGGGCAGGGGCAGAATAAGGGCGGAAAATGAAAGCAGAGCCTGCACACAATATTTCGGTATTGAATTTCCTGATGAGATACTGAAAGCTGGGAGACAGCCTGCGTGCTCAGCCCTGCAGTGGCGTGAGAGTGAGCTATGAAATGTGGTGCAATATATCTCAATGGTACCATTCATCATCCGAAAGCAACTCATTACCCTTTGGCACTGGCTCCGACCAGTCTGCCTACAGCCCTGGTCGGACACAGAGAGAAACAGGGGCCAGTGGGAGCTGCTGGCTTTAAATCTCTCCCAATAATTCAGATAAGAGGAAGCAAAAGGTTATTTGGCTCTGCCAGAAATCATCAGCCCATTACCCACGCTTACGAGAGGCAAGTGGGATATGAAGAGCTTTATTTTTCCTCTTCTGACAGCAACAGCTTTTTCTAATTATCACCCCCTTCTTTCTGCAGCACCCAATTAAGTTTCCTGCCCAGAATATTCCTAACTGGGTGGAGGGCAGCAGCTTAGGGCAAGCATCCCCTGAACCTGAGGTCTGGGTTTGCTTCTTGAAGGCAAATTGCTCTGTGGAAGGCAAGCAAACTGCTGATCGCTGTGTCTGATTGCAAGGAGAAATCCCCAAGAGGTTGGATGATGAAGCTGATTAAATGGTATTGTTCGTTATCTGAGGCTGCTGCTGATCAGCTCTGTACTTGGGACAATGTAATAAAAGAAAGTGTTTAATCCATCTTTTTAGCTAGTAATGGACACGCTGCAGAGGGTGTTAAAGGAATCACTACTTTTCCTTTAGCTGTTCCAGAAAAAGGCATTTCTAGTTTCAATAATCCTGGTATAAGCAATTTCTTACAAACTACAGGTTTGGGGGATCGCTCCAGAAATGTAACTGCCCCACACGTTCCCTGCATTTACTGTAGAACAGAGAGTTCAAACCTAAGAGTCTTGGGCTCATTATTTGGCCATTCCTACCTTCTTCACCTTACTTCCACCCAAAATACTGCAATCTCGACCCAAGAACCAGCAGCTCTTTATGACCCCTGTACCATGACGAGTCCCGTGAATGGTTCGCTCGCTAAAATAACCATTTTCCACCCCCGCTACATCACTTGGCAGCTTCAACCTTTCCTGAATACCTTTTTTTCGTACATTTGTCCCTTACACCTGGAAGCTGTCCAACCCCCAGCCAGCCAAGAGGGAGGTTTTGGACATTCCCTGGGTTCGTGCGGTCCCGTCGCTGCTCCCGGAGCAGGGCAGCATCCCTCGGGGCATGTTTCCAGCCCCAGAGCTCGCCGGCCGATGGGCCAAGCCGCCTGCGAGCACCTCCGCTCAGGGGGATGAGCTGCCCTCGCCGCATTAAAAGGGTGGATATTGCAAGGGTATGGCGCTTCATGACAACTCGATGCATATAAAAGTCATTGCCTTTCCTCTTAGCGGTGTCCCCAATTACTCGAGCAGTCACTGATCCGCAGCGTGGGGTTGTTGCAACCTGTTGGCCTTGATCCTGCTCCAGGGGATGAAGTCATGGACTTGTTTTTACGAGGAATCTGTGGTTTTTTGTACCATGTTTTGATGCCACATGGGAGAAATAAAGACTTCCCCCCCCCCCCCCGGGGTAAAGAAAAAAAACCTTGTGCAACCCCCTTTTGCTTCTTGAGGAGCTTTGGTTTGTGCATCACCGGTCTCAGCATCTCATCTGGCGCATCTGCTGGAGACCTGCCGTAGCAAACGGGCCCAAGGTGTCCCGGCAAAACCCCATCACAAGGTTATTTTAGGAACAGCAAAGCCTGTAGAAAAAAGAAAATACCTTAAATCCATCTATGTGAGGGTTTATTTTACCCAGTGCCCCACCACGTTCCCGTGCAGCACAAGGTGGGTCTGATGGCAGCTGCTCTGGGACCAGTAAGGATTTCAGACCAGACCTGGGGTTGTTCCCCGCCGCCGACCAGTCCCCACCAGCCAGTCCATCAGGGGTTCATGATTTGCCCCCCTCCCCAGCCAACAGCCCCAGCAAAAAGGATCCGCGATGGAAGGGGAAGGGGTGTTACCACCGCGTTGCCCCCCCGCAGCGATCCCTGCTGCGGTTGCACACGGTTTAATGACAATGACAAAAACGCCGGCGCAATTTGAGGTGGGGTGGGGGTTTCATTTGCGGGGCTGGCGTGTTTCGGGGCAAAAAGATAATAACGGAACATCAAATCCAATGGGGATTTCAGACCCACCTACCCACTGGTGTGCGGTTGTTTTCTGCTGGCATAAAGGGGTTAAAGGGAAGGAGCAAAGCGTCTATTCCTTCCGGAAATTATTTCTTTCAAAAAAGCTTGTTTTTATTACTTTCATTAAAGCGCGACGGGGAAGAACAACAGCAGGGCTGGGGCGCGGGGTTACTCGGATACCATCTTTAATATCCGCGGGAGCAGGAGTTCGCGCTGCCCGGAGCGGTAGGGCTGTACGTCATAACCGCGTGAAGAAATTCAGCCTGCTCCCTCCACGCCCGCCTTCGAGGGTTTGTCACCGCGGCAGCCGTGTCCCTGTGGCTGTCGCTCATCAGTCGGAAAGGACGGGGACAGGTCACGGCGGGTGAAGAGCCAGCGGCAGTTGCGGCGTTTGTCCCGATACCACCAGAACCAAAGCCCACCCAACGGCCCACGGTCTCAGCACCAGGCGGAACCGCCGTGCCACCTCTGCGCTGTGCTGGGGGGGTGCCGGCCGGTGGTTAGCGAGGCCGTGGTGCCGCGCTAGCAGTTGTGTTGGGGTGCTGGGTGCGGAGCTGGTGGGGTTGGGGTAGTGGGGGGTAGGTGCAAGTGTGGGTGCGGGTGCAAGGGTAGCTATAGGTTCAGGTGCAGGTATATGTGCAGGTGTGGATGTAGGTAAAGGTTCAGGTACAGACGCAGGTGTAAGTGTAGGTGTAGGTACGGGTGTAGGTACAGGTACAGGTTCAGGAACAGGCACTGGCACAGGTGCAGGTGTAGGTGTAGGTGTATGTACAGGCGTAGGCACAGGTACAGCTGCAGGTGCAGGTGTAGGTTCAGGTGTAGGTGCAGGTGTTAGTGCAGGTGTAGGTGTAGTTACAGGTGTAGGTACAGGTGTTGGTGCAGGTGTAGGTACAGGTGTAAGTGCAGGTACAGGTTCAGGTGTATGTGTAGGTACAGGTTCAGGTTCGGGTACAGGCACTGGCACCGACGGAGGTACAAGTCCAGGTGCAGGTGTAGGTGCAGGTGTTGGTGCAGGTGTAGGTACAGGTGTAAGCGCAGGTACAGGTTCAGGTGTATGTGTAGGTACAGGTTCAGGT
>NW_010972613.1:1378890-1427986 GCF_000737465.1 Haliaeetus leucocephalus | reverse complement strand
TGACGGGTAGGGGGGGCCGGCGCGGCGGTGGGCCCCGGGCCCGGGCCCTGTCCGTGTCCCGGCCTTCCGTCCGGGCGGACGTCGCGGCCCGTTACGAGCGCTGAGGCGGCCACCGCGGCCGCTCCTCTTCCTCCGAGTCCGCGCACAAACCGCGGCGAGGGGAAGCCAAGCCGCCTTCGTCCGTTCCCGGCGGCCTGGCTCTTAAAACGAAGCCGGCGGGGGGGGGGGGGGGGGACGCGCCGGTCGGAGTGCCGGCTGTTCGCCTGCAGAGACACGTTCAGCTCAGCAGGCCAGATTTTAAAATAACGTTACTTACGGGGAGGAACTTTTACTCGAATATCTCTTCGGGGGTGTCCGAAGGCCTGCGTGCGCTGCTGTGTGGGGGCACGAGTGGTTTGCAAACGCTGTTTTCACCTGTGGTGCTGCTGCAGAACCAGCTGTTTTCACCTGTGGTGCTGCAGAACCAGGTTTTAGATGCTTGTACCTTCATATTTTTCCAGCCGTGCTGCACGCAGCGTACACCGACCCAGCGCTGCAGCAGGAGCAGGAGAATAGGTAGACCCCTGTGGCTTTGGCAGGCTGGTAACGATTGCTGCGGTCAATCTCTGCACCTGGTTGCCGACCGTACAGCATAGCAGGAATCAGTGCATCCCGTTTCACCGGACTTCACCCTGAAACAGCAGGTCCTGAGCAGAAATAGGGAGGATCGGCCTCTGCTGACGGGACAACGGGACAAATGCTGCGGGAGTAGGGCAGGTGCTCAGGAGCAACAGGCTGCGGTACAGCCACTTCTAGAGAAAACAGCAGAGCAAACGGCATAATTGCTGAGAAGCAAAAAGAGAGCTGAGAAAAGATTACAGTACTTCTTTATTTAAGACAACTTAGATTTTTATCTCTGAGTTTAGATGCGTTAACACAGGCTACTCTGGAAGATAAGCCCTTCATTTCTGCAAATCTGGCTGCTTTTTTGACAGTGGTTCTCATTTTTGTTGTTGTTAATATAAAAAGAGCGTTCCTTCTCAAATAATGGACTTAACTGGTAGTACGTTTATAATATTTATGAGTTTTCAAGAAAACTTATTTACAATCCACAGATGTAAATCTGTTCTTACACGCTGGTTGACCATGCTATATCTGCAGGGAGATTTAAGGATCAGACAGACTGATAAAGGTTCCAGATGCTCAGTAGAAGGCAATGACACATTTTAGTGACTAAACTGCTCTTTAAAGTCTGATGTCTCCTCTTTGGGTTCCTGTGGGGTTTTTTTCCTTGAATAAGAATAGAGTGGTTTTGGGTTTTTTTTTTCACAGAACAGGTCTTTTTTGGCCAGCTTTCCTGGCTGATGGCCTCCTGAGTTGATTGCAATTCAGGAGTAAAGCAGAGTGTAGTTTTTCAGTGTGATGTTAGTACAGAAGTGTGGAGAATAGGAGTTAAATTAACTTGCAGTAAGGACTTTAAAAAACCCCCAGCAGTTTCTTCATCTACAGTAGTCTTTGTGATATTGAGTATGGATTTTGCTCTTTTAAAAAAAAATTTACAAGCAGATTTTTATAGAAGTGTAGTTAAAAGAGCTTTGTTTACCCTCAGTTGCTATTGCCAGTCTGTTAAGTCTGGCTAGATGCTGGTGTCAGAGAAGGGAGCTGTTAGCTGGTTGAAGAACCCAAAACCTCAGGCCAGGTCAGGTGGCAACACTTGAGACCAAGCCTCATATCCTCCATCTTCTGAAAACAAAATTATACTGAGGCTTCCCATGTGAAATCCTTTCCCATTTGCATCTAATGAACTTCTTCCCCTCTTGTTTTCTTTTAAGTCGTGCCCCGGGTGCCGGCTCCTGTAGAGGCGGGAGATGGTGCTATGTATGTACCTCTCCTAACGCACGATGAGCAGGTGGATGTGCTGGAGCGCCTTGACTTCGTGTTGAGAAACATTTCAGAGCTAAGAAAAGAAGTGGAGGAGCTACGGAGCAGCCTGCAGCCCTTAGCTGCAGAAATCATTGCTGAAGTCAGGTATCGACCCTGCCCCTTTCTGTCTTTGTCTACTGTTGCACGTATTTATTCCATAGCATGGTAAAGCAGCCGTGACTCAGTATGTTAAATTCAAAATCCAAAAGTGGAAAAAGTGTCTCTCTAGTTTCCGCTGGCACTGCATCTTGACCTCCAGTGAGATTAATTTTAAAAAGAATTGTATGTTTAGCCAGGGTTGGGGTTTTTTTTCTTATGCAGTATCAAGTAGTGACACTTGCTTCATATTCTAGACTAGGAAGGTTATTTGTTCTGTAAATGTTTGTCTCTTGTTACTGCTATTTTCTCTCTGACTGCTGCCAACTGTAGGTAACTTCTGATATAGAGTAAAAGGTCCTCTATTCTCCAAGATGTTTCAGGATTCCTTTGTTCATTGAGGAGATCAGAGGAATGTATGTGATATGATTACCTCTTTGTATATGGATTGCATATAGGGATTGTGTATGGACCAAGTTTGTGGTCAGATGGGCTTTAACTGTACAATATGATGCTTGGTGTATGGCAGCAGGATGTTTATATAAGCAAGAGTAAATCACCTTGTGAATTCTTTGGATATAAAGCAAATTGACAGAATCTGCTAGAGAGGAGAAGGGAAGTGAAATAGCAGATGTTTCACTATCAAATGTTTATCTGTTTCTCTTTGTCTTCCTCAAAGGTCCCATCTGGAAGAAACCCAGAAGGTAACTCGCCGGAGGCGGTTCCCATTTCCTAGGGAAAGAAGTGATTCCACAGGCTCCAGTTCAATTTATTTCACAGCCAGCTCAGGAACAGCCAATACGGATGATGGAGAAAGTGAAGGAGGGTAAGCAGAGCACCAGGTTAGAAGCAGCTTTTATGGGCTTTGGTGCCCAATTACTTACATCTGAGGAGTTTAGAACATAAAGGAAGGGATTTTTTTTCCCCACTAGGTGTCTGTCATCCTGGTTTTATTTGCTTTTATTACACTAAGCCTTCTACTGCCAGGGCCAGATGGAGAGAAGTGCAACAATTCCAACTTTTAGAGAAAGGGGGGGAAGAAAAAAACATATATATAGTTTTTGAGGGTTTTCTTAAGCAATGATTTGATTAGGGAACCTTGCAGGATGAAGGGAAGTAGAAGTCCAGCCTGGGGCTTGAGTGAGAGAGTTTATAAATAAAATTTCCATACAATAATATCTTTTAGAATGTCTGGAAAACTTTAGAAAGTTAAAAATACATTCCAGTTAACTAAAATGTCTTCAGCTAAGGTATTTCTTGTGGATTTTTCTCAGTGTGTCACACTGATCAGTTGTGTTGCTTAAGTTCTTGTAGCTTAAAAACAGGTGAAAAGTATCATGTAGTTTAGGAACATTGGTAAAAATTACAGTATAGATGCAAGTATTGTCATATTAGATAACAAGAGGTCTACTGCATACGTGTATGTGACTGCCGCCTTTCTGATCAAACATTTCTGTGCCTTAATAAGATGAATTCTATAGCTTTTGAGGTATGCAAGTATGTTGTAAAACATGCAGTACTGGCTGTATACATTCTCCCAGGGAAGTTGAAATGAAATGTAATTTAAGGAGAGAAGTTAATTATAGCACTGAGGGCAAGGCAGGCAGAATTTGGACCTGACATGCTGTTGGGTAGCAGGTCAATGACCAGTCAGCTGGTGCAAATGGGCACTTGGTAGCATGGGTTTGTAACGAGCGGACAAAACAGCAATTACTGTAGCAGCCTCCTAGAACAAAGGACATGGATCTGCAGGAAGGCAGGCTTTGTGACTGTCATAAACCCATGTCATTTTAGTATTTTATTTTTAGTAGTTGGAGTTGGTGAAGCAGGAAAGAGCTGATGTGATCTCATTCAGGTTATAGCACTGCTTCATTCTTCTGAAGTGGGTGTTCATATGAAAACAAAATTAGGGAGTAAGTGATTCATGGTGGTGTAATAGGTAACAAGGCTGCATAACAAATTTTAAAACTATATAGTTGGTTCTGAAGACAAGACCTTGCTATCTAGATAATAACGGATGCGTTGAGTCATTAGGGTGCCAATGTATTTTGTAAAGCGTGCTGAAAAGGGTGGTCTTTTTCAACAGATACCAGCCCTAGGTGTCATCTGAGCATTAGAAAATTTTAAGTCGTGATAGAGGCTGACAACAGTTCCAAGGTTCAGAGAAGGCATCCTCCTTAGGGGACCTCAGGTGAACTGGTGAGCAGGGATGTATTTCACTGCAAAACCCCATTACTTTATTGGGAACCTAGCGATGGTTGGAGGAGTTCTTACATTTTATTTAAAATCTGTAATTAGGTTTAATGACCAGTGTGGAGAATTAGCGGATAAGCAGCTCTCATCTGATTTAAAAAAAAATCGAATAGTATACAATTTCTCACTCTGGTATTTGTCCCATACAAATAGGTATATTAGTCTGTTCAGGCCCAGCTGCCTTTAGTGTGCAATACTGTCTTTTAGAGATGTAAATACTAAAATTTCTGGTAGAAAATCAGGGTAGAAAATGTAAATTTTGGAAAAGACTGTTCAAGCTTTTTAGCAGCCACTGGGAGGAAGAATGAGACTGTTCTCAACAGATAGATTTCAGCTGTGTATTCATTTCTGGCAATTGTATTCTTTTAATGAAATTCAGCAAGAACAACTCACATTTCAGCTTTATTTTGCAAACCACATGGACATAAGCATCTTCTCCGATTTCATATACAATTAAAAAAATCATCACGAACTTTCAGGAGCTCAGAGGTCTTGGGCTGCTTGATTTCTCTATATTGCTTTGGCACTGCTTTGGTCTTTTGGGCTTCTTTGCCTCCTCTTTCCATGTGCTTTTTTGTTGCAGCTAGTATGTTTTCATTTTCATTCAGGATGTGTGCTAGCCAGAGGCCTCAACATACTAAAACATTTAAGAACTTTCCATCATCGTAAAATTGAGAAAACAGGCTGATAACATCTAAATCCCTTAATCTTCCTGAAAACTCTGAGTTTGTGAAGTTATGTATGGTATTACTTGTCTTTTTAAACTGGCAGCATCTTGTATGAGCTGTTTTGGAGAAAACACATATTTGTGGTGGAGAAAAGAAGTGTGTAGGAGCCATCCATTGCTGCCTGTTTTTAAAGACCATATTGTGTTTCAGGAGCCTTCAACGTGGAAAGTGTTTTTCAGCTTTTTCAGCTGAAATCTTTGCAGCTGCCAGTAAAATGTTGTAGTGGGACAGTATCACAACTGTGTGCGTAGCCCACAACTGTGCTGCATAGTAGGTTAGGATGGGAAATAAGAGAATTTGAGGAGTTTGTGTTTTAAGTACCAAAAATGAGGTAGTCTAAAGAACTAATAACATCATTAATCTTAAGAAAACATCAAGAAATGAAGCTTTTAGTCTGAAACGGAGCCATGCCAGTGTCACCTACCACCATGTTGCTACATTATCCATTAATTGAGTGCTGCCTACATAATGTCCAGCATGTTGTCTTGTAGTGCTTGCTTTCCTGGCTTTGCAGTGATAAGGCTGCCTCTTACTTTATTTCTTGTCTTAAAATGCTTCAGTGCAAAGTGGTGCGTTTTTAAATTTATGGATGAGGATTGGAGGCTGTGGTGAGTGAGGGTATTTGTGTACCCTCTACCAGAGAAGGAAATGCTTGGGTGTTATTGATGGTTCTCAGAAAGTGGAAGCTTTGATAGCCAAATGCATCTTGTTATCTATGTGTGGCCAAATTACTGTAACTGCTTTCTTCAGATATGGACTTTGGTCACGTATCTTTGCCTCCAGACAAAGGCAGCTTCACACACAGAATGGGAGGCTCTCCCTCGGAGGAGAAATTCAGTCAGGGCAAAAGGGAGTGTGGCTGTAGTTACCGAATGCCCCCAGGCTGCAATGACTTTTAATTCTAGCAGAACTTGTAAAGTTGGCTTGGGCACAGTTTAATTGGGTAACAATTGCAAGCATCCCCTAGAATTAGGCGTTTATGGGATTTGAAGTAGCTTGCTTCAGGAAGAGAGCTTTCTATTCAGATAAATCAACAAAATCCAAATATAAAAGTGTACATTCTTAAATTACTGGCTGACTTGCGCTTATTCTTCGGTTAAGAGCTTGCAGATAAGTGTGAGGGGGACAAATAGTTGTCTTTAAAAAAAAAATTAGTTTTGTAAATAGACACCCTGCTGCAGTGGTATCAGTCAATACATAATCCTGTTTCAAATTTCCAGCTTAGGTGCTTGTATATGATTTGTGAGAGCTTAATTTTAGCCATTTTAAGAACTTTGATCTGAGCTTTATCCTGGTTCCTTTGACTAATTTAGCAGATAATCATTGCCCGGGTGTTTGTACATGTGGTGTCTTTTTGTGGCTCATCTGCTGTCTCCTTGCTGGACTTCTTGCTCATGGGAAATAGTTTTGATTGCTCTCCTACTGTTTTGCACCTTTTCACATGTCAGTGTGAACAAGCTGTTCCATATTTAGCGCTCAGACAAGATGATGGAGGTACTAGATACTGCCAAAACAGCTATTGTGTCTGAAATTCCCTGGAACAGGCTAAAAACCTCAGGTTATATTTTCCACATGGATGAGCATGTCGGATTTTTTGTTGAAATTCTCTTTTATAATCCATACATTTAACTGAATTGTCCTGGCTCTGTTCTTAGTTGTTTAATTCTCTTACACTGAAGTTCGAAGGCCTAACAGAAGCTGTTACAATGTGCAAGTGAGATGTGGACACTTGTGACTGCGTTCTACTTAACTTTTGGGGGGCCTTCTTTCTTCAGCTTTTTGACGTTGTGTATATTACATGAGAAATAATGATTGGTGTGTTATCTGAGACCCTTGGATTGTACAGGGTTCTCCAGGATAAACTCAGATACTCGTCTTCCTCTGTTAGGAATAGTTGTTTTTTCTGTGACGTATGTATAAAACCGTCATAGGCTGCACAGCATGTCCTCAAACTAATTTTGCTTTGGTTTTGGTTTTGTTTTTTTTTTTCTCAAAGGTACACCACAGCCAACGCCGAGTCTGATTATGACCGGGAGTCCGAGAGAGAGAGCGAAGAAGGAGAAGATGAAGTGAGCTGTGAAACAGTGAGGACTGCGCGACGGGATTCCCTGGATCTCGTCAACGAGGATGAAGCGCCTTTAATCTTAGATTCCTCGCTAGAGGAAGGACTGGGTCAGCTACTGCAGCAGGCTGACCGCTTGCACAATGGGGATGAGCAGGAGAAGAGAGAGGGATTCCAGCTGCTGCTGAATAATAAACTGGCGGTAAAGGTTGCCTTTTTATATTTTCCAGCAGTGATTTGTGTTTTCAGCTAAATAGCTGGGAAAGAGGAAATTGCATATCTTAGCAGGGTCCAGGTCCTACACAGCAACTGGGCCAGCTTCCAGTGGCCCCCTTCCTCAGGAGCAGCTTGGGAGCGGGCTGAAGGCCAATATTGTTCAGGCTGCAGCAGCAGCTGGTTCCCAGTCGCTTTCTGTCTTGGAACTCTGTGTCTCATCATGTCATCACTTTCCCTGAGTGAACACACTGTACATGTGTAAAATAACAGTACTGTGTGTATACAGTAAACTCAGCAAACGTTTTGAGGATGTTTACCTCATTGCATATGCAATGGCTCGATCTTTATTCAGGAAACTTGGTCTTTTTGAGGGCTGCCCAGTGAACGTGTGTGGTGGTTCATGAAATAAATAAGTTGCATATTCAAACAGAAGGGTTAGGCAACACTTACATATATATTAGTTAATGAGATTAGAAATCCAGATGGTGCAGGTGTTATACCACCTTAAAGAATGTGTTTCTTTATATCCTACTGGCGATGTGAATTGATCCCCTGATTTAGTGGACATTGGCGCTGCCGTTGAGGTGTGGGAACATAGCAAGGGGCAGTGATAGTTTTACTCTAGCTATTTACTCTATAGCTAGCTTATACCTCTGGCCACAGGCAGTGGGTGTGTCCAGCATTGCAATGTGTCTTGCTGCGGCTGTTGTGACCTACGGCAGCCGGTGTAGGCATGCCCGTGCCTGCTGCAGTTGCACTGTCAGCCTCTGTTAGTGTTTACCAGAGTGCTGGGTAGCCAGCAAAGAAAACATTTTGGGTTACCAGCCTTTTAAAGAGCAAAACCATTTTGGCTTCTGTATTTCCAGGAGAAATAGAAGAAAAGAAATAACAGATAACTTGATCAGTTCTACTGTCAAGTAGATTTTTTTTTTTTTCCTTCCCACGAGGAAGAAATGACAGGCCTGTTTGCTTCTGAAATTCTCTTGCATGCTTCTTTCTGGTGATTCCCCCACTTTCTTTTATTTGCAATACTGTCGCAAAAGAAACCAGACTGTTAGGTGGTTGTGTTTTAATTTTCTACTTTTTTCTTTTTTTAAGTAAGTTTGGTTTTGTCAGAACATATCTGCTTCCAAATTTAGCAGTACACCTACAGTACTCACCTGGGTTTAAGAATGAGGCAGGGTGTGAAACTGTTTGAATGTGGACTGAAGCATGAAAAAGGTAAAATTCAGTTTGTGAATTTTAATGAAGTGGTGAGACTTAGGGTGATTTTTTTTTTTTTCCCAGTGTTTCAAGGTTAGTGGAGACTGCTGAAGAACTGACCCCAGTATGGCCTTTGAAGGGGGGGGTTCCTTGTTAGAAGGTGGCAACAATTAGACCCGTACCAGTGGTGTAGCATCGTAAGCTTAATTATAAAGTTGGCTGTCCAGTTTGCTCTTTTGTGGTTCTGCTGCAGTTCTTGTAGAGCTGGGGCCTTTTAAGGTTTCAAAAGATGTCTGTGCAACTTCTAGGATATGCCCCAACTTGATTTTTCTTTCTCATGCTCTTTGTCAGTGGCAGAATGGGTCTCGATATATAACGTTTATGTTTTTACTGCAGTATGCAGACCAGAAAGACTTTCTTTGGCGCCTGGCCCGAGCACATAGTGATATGTGTGAAATCACAGAAGACGCAGATGAGAAGAGATCATATGCATCTGATGGTAAGGAACTGTGTGTTTGAGGCAAAGGAAGGAGGATGTTCAAAGCTCACATTACACTTCAGATTTATAAACCCCACACTTGCAAACAATGTGGTGCTTTTTTTTTTTTTCCCTTGTAATCTTTTTTTATGGTGAGTAGCTAGCACTACTGCAGTGGTATGTTTAAAATTTTTGCTTTCTGAAAGATAGTATAAGTAGACCAAAGGCTAGTTAAAGGTGTAAAAGTTTGTTTCTCAAATCTATTATCCATGTCCTGTGTGGTATTAAGATAAATAAGTTTTTCCTGTAATGCATTTAATTTTTTGTGTTGCTAAATGTGTGTTTACTTAGAGGAATCGATTTAGTTTCATTCCTTCCTCTTCTTCACTATCTCGAATGTGGTTTGTTTGCAAGATTGTAGGTGGGTCAGAATAAAACAAAAAAAAGATCTTTGTTACAGTTAAGATGTGCAACAAAAGATACTATTCTAAATAATTTCTGTTCTGCTTATTATGCATATAACTAAATATAGTTAGTTAATAGTTATATTAGTTATAGTATTTGTTTCTGGAAATCAGTGTGGCCATTTAAAACATGAAATTTTAAGTTTTATTTTGGTAGTCCATTTAGCCTTCGATAGCCGCTTAGTTTTCACCTATTTGAGACTGTAGGTTCTTAGAGGAGAGAGGGGGAAGTGGGGCGGGTCCTAGATCTGAGGCTGTGAAATGCATCAGAACAAAACCACTGAAAGCTCTAATTAACTTTCCTTAATATGGTGTGGAAGATGTTTTCATTATAGATAACTGTACTTCCAAATGAGGTGAAACCATGTTGACACGTCAACACAATTTGCTACCGTACTACACTTGGAGAGATGACGCAAATTTGGTCTTAGATGTTCCATATCACTGCAAGAGTATGAAATTATTTATGGGACATTTTCAAGCCAAATGTATTATACAATTAAAAAAATATATGACTTTTATGCCATTCTATTATTGTACTCTTAACTGCCTCAGAGAAAGAAGTTAAGAGAGAAAGTGGCTGAATTTCTTACCGCTGACCACTTACTTGCAGGGAAAGAAGAGATAGAAATTGCCTTACAGAAATGGGATCAAAGTGCTGAGTGCCATCAATGGTATGTAACTTTTTGCTTCTTGCTTTTAAGCAGCATAGGAAAGGGACTTGGAGATTGTTGTGAGCTAAGCTGCGTTTAAAAACTAAAAAAAAAAAAAAAGAAAAGCAAAAAAAAGCTTATTTGCTCTTAGTTTGTGTATACCACATTGATGTTATTTTCCATAAAAAGCCATTTTTAACAGCTTTGGTTAATTGTCATAAGTAATGGCTTGACAGATGGTAGGTTTGGTTGTGATTATAGTAATAAACTTTGCTTTGCTTATGCCAATTTAATTATAAATTTCTCTCTGAGATGAGATGGCCAGAGGAGTTCTTGAGCAAAAGCTCCCAGATAGAATAATGAACTTCTTTGGATACTAAGAACAGATTGTATCAAGGCTTTTGTGAGTCTGCACCTAAGATGAACTTTGGTGGTGGCAGTTAAGGATGAAGTTTTGGATGAGGCTTGGAGAAACAAGCTATTGACAAAATGAGCTTGAGATGAGTAAGTACAATGAGCTCCATTTGGTGTTCACCAGGCTAAATTTAGCAGAATAAACTGCATATTCTTTGGGCTACTCGTCGCTTAAGTGCATATATTTTGAAAAGGTGAAGTGAAGGAAAGCTTGTTTAGAAGCTTTCCTGGGAATTGTGCAATTTTCCTTTCTAAAAGTGGGAGACAATAATTTGCTCAGCAGCTGGCTTTTGGGCCCATGTATATGCCTGGGTGGGAGGCTGCAAGTGTCTTGACTCAGAAATGAGCTGAACTCTGTAAGCAGCACTTTTGATTGTGCAGACCCTGGGAAAACGCCTATCGGAGTGCCCTGTTCTGTGCTGGGTGTAGATGGGCTGCCAAAGAATGTGTTTCTAGCGGATAACTTGCAGAAAGCTAGTTCCTGAGTTTGAGAGCTCAGTATGGTGAGGCTCTCTTTTCTTTTCTTTCATGAGTCCTCTGTTTCCTTTGGCCCCTTTTCAGCCCCCTATAGAGTAATGTGTATATCCTTCAAAGCCAAGCTCTCAGCCAGCTGCACAGCTGTGGGGGCAAAGTCTTAAGTGTTACATGTTAAATATGAATGAGGTTTTTCCTTTGTGTTCCTCCAACATTCTTGGGTTAATTGTTGTTTTTTACTCTGTTATTGACATTTCAGTAATGTTCTGCTGCACAGAGATGCTTGCTTTATGTCAAGAGTTGATATATTTGCCCCAATCAGCTAGGGCCGTGAGCGTGGGCTTAGTGCTGTGCCAATGTTCTTATATTCATCTTAATTCTGGAGTAAGTAGAAACATCCTTCTTACCAGACAGACTTTTATAGTCTCCTGGAGAGTGTCTGCTGACCTGGCACTTTTGTATTCTGCTCATGGATGCTGCCTGTCACTCTGCAAAGCACTCTGGCTTTGAAATGAATTGAAACAGCAGCATATGGCTTTTTTTTTCTTTTTTTCTTTTTACAATTTTTTTTTTCCATGATAAAAGATGAAATGATCTGCAGTTTAGCCTAGCAAGGTGTGCTGTGTTTGTATAAATGCTGCAGCTGGTTGGGATTTCAGTAAGGAGGTAGGCAAGAGGGAAGGTACCTTGCTCTCTTCAGCGGCATGAATAAACAGGCTTTGGTTGCAACTCATGTATGGAATTGAAAGGATTCCTCTCCTTTTTTCAAAAATACACCAAAAGAGAGTTTGTAGAGTGGTACAGGTATTTGTAGAAGTAAGGGAATATGCTTTTCTGGTATTCTGGTGAATTCCTTGATGAACAGTGTTCATCAGCAGTAACTGTGAAGGACTGACAACATGTAAAATAGAATGAGAGAAATGATTTTTTTTTTTTTAATGGAAATTATCGGGAAAACAGAACGCTGAAGATCTTTACCAAACAAGATCTGCACTCTTCTGAGATGAGTAAGTTTATTCGGAGGATTGGTTTGGACAACTGGCATCTAAATAAATGCCTTTATCGTCTTGAAAAGACTGTGTATTTTAGCTCTTAGTAATGAATTGCTGTTCTCAATTAAAGCTTTGATATGAAGGAAGAATACTGGGACAGACAATATGACTAATCTCTAGCAGATTACGGTGTTGGGCTTTGTCTGCTGGCTTAACATCTTGAAGGAATGGGTTTTCCGTTGCCAGGCTGAGGCTTAAAGTTTGTAAGCCACTTTGATACTCAATCATTTGATATTTTACAAAGCAAGGTTCTACTTCAGGGTAAAATATTGATATCTTAGCTTTGTAATTCAGAGTTTATAGTGTGCAGAATTAATGGCTGTAATGTGATGTTTAGTCATGTGTCACCAGTAGAAAATCTTAAGCCTTTTGAGCTGAGATGTTCTCAGTGCCTGTGTTACAGCCTGTGCCCACCTCTTCCCACAGTGGTTTTGGTGAAAGAGTGCACAATTCTTGTCCTCTTAGACTTGTCTCTTTTCCAAACAGGGGTAAGGCTTCTGCACATCTACATCTTGCTTTTAATTCTAGAGAGCAGCTGCAGAAAGGGCAGCTGGAGAAAGCAAATAGCAGAGCAGCATGTGGGAGGCATGGGATTTACTGGAAATGAATATGTAACTACCTTTATCAGTCACAGAAATAATTATTTTCTACGATGAATAGAACAGGAAATTATTCTCTTTCCAGCTCTGTATGGGTCATGGGATGGTCTCAAGCTGTTTTGATTGCAGTCTCTTTTTATGCTAATTGAATTTACCCTGAGAAAAAAATTGTTGCTCATGAAATGGTGCTTAATACATTAAAAGATACATGTATGTGAAAAATGTAGCTTAAAACATAGTTTCAAAAGACATTATAGGTTGTTTTCCCTTTACTCAAGTAATGGGCACATTGCTCAGAATTACGTTTAGTTCACCATGCTGTCTGTGGTAGCAATGTTTAGGAAAATACAAAAAAACCTTGTCAGAATACAGTGATCACTTTCCTTCAGTGTGCCATCCTTACCTCCAGCAGGGAGAAATGCAGAGGTGAGTTCATAGCCCGTGATGGGGCTACTCTCCATGAGTTTGTGTAATCTTGTTTTAGCCACTTGGTTCTTTTCGTTTCCATACCATCCTCTGGTACTGATCCCCTGTGTAGAAAAAAACCTGCTTACTCTGTTTGAAATTGCCTGTAGAGCTTTTAAAGCTTTTTTGGTTTTGATTTGATGCCCTAGCTTTTTCTTTTCCACAACATACTAAATGGACATTTTAATAGAAATATTCCCAGTGATTTTAATGTCCCTTCTGTGTGATACAGGCTGTGTGAAGCCTGTGATTGTATAGGTCTTGTTACAGCTGCATTTTTTTCTGTGTGTGTTATTTCATGTTTACTGTAATTTTCTGTTTTATCAATTGCCACTTAATGCTTTTGGATTACTTAAGATGCAGTTGTGCTGGGTTTTGGTGTTTATTCATTGTTCTCTATGCTGTATTATTTGCTTCTGTTGCACAAATCATTCCCTGTTTTATTGGCTTTAAGGTGTGATGCTTGTTGAGCAAGACGGCAGATACTTTGCATACAATCATTGCTGCAAGTAAAGCTTTTTTTCCCCTCTCTCAGTGCCTTGTAGTTGTTGCAGTCATGACTGACATTTTAAAGCAACAAACAAAGAAAATAACTGTGAACGAGAAGGGATTTCTGAGTGCTCGCAAAGGCAACACTGAGTGGAGCGTGACTGGCTGCAGCTTCAGAGCGTTTTGTGGCTGGATGGTTTGAAGGCTTTGGCAGCATGATAGTAAGTGGTTTGTCAAGAATGATAGAGAAAGCAGTAAGTGTCTGGGACTATGTCTGGGACTAGCTTTGGGATCTGCCCAAATATGAAGGAGAGTCCTTTCATGGATCTCTTGGGTCTTCTTGACATTAGATTTGATACAAAGCTGTTATTGTAGTCGCTTGCTCTTGGAGGTCAGCTGGTCCCAAGAGAGCCATCTTCGCAGAGCTGGTCGAAACAGAACTGAGATTTGATCAGGGCTACACAGACAAGTCAGCCTTTGTGCAGCGGGACTGATCTCTGGCTGTGCTTTCCTTGTAGGCATTGCTTAGGAATATAGAAACGTGAGAGTTGTGTTGGACGTTTGATGTATTTAGTACCTTTAGAATAGATTTGTGTATTGTAGGCTGATTGATATTACACCAAGTGTTAATGCCTGTATACTCCTGTCTTACAACTACCTGGTTCTTACTTTTGATACGGACATCAAAGTCATTCTCTGCTTTAATTGTAAAAGATCTCTGAACAGATAGATATTACGTCCAACTAAATTGATTACTCCCTTAGTTGATTTCGCTCATGAATAGGAGGACAGAGCAAGTTTGTAAGTCTGTTCTTGCTTGCTTTTAGGGATAGATGGAAGAGGCATCGATCATTGTACAAACCTGTGCAGTTTGCTGCTTAGACATGAATATGTCACATCCTCACAAATGAAGTGAGAGAAACAGTTGTGGCCTTGTTAGAACCCCCTGTCCATTTTGGTGTGGCTGTTTGCAGCACAACTGCAAGCATGTAACAGCAGCTTCAGGGATCAGGAAAGGATAGCGAGCTACGTGTTTGCCTTGGCTTCTACTCCTGTTGTTAAAAGAAATATTGGAAGTACAACCAGAGTAGCGAGGGATTTCAGAGGTCCATCTGGGAAAAAATTTGCAGGTGCTGTATTAGCAGCTTTTGTTTGAGTTGAATATTTCACATTGGAAATTCAATGCTATTTGCTGACTGCTGAAAGCTGTCATTGCAGAAGAAGTAATAAGCTTTGGCCCTCTTGGAGATAATATGTTATAGAGAAGCGGGAGGAGGATACGTTCTTGGGTTGGATGACGTTCTGAAATGTGCCCTCTCTTCTAAAGAGTCTGTCACTTTGGTGGAGCATCTTGCACACTTGATAGCCACTGAATTGTGTACCAGCCCTCTTAAATTCTGTTCGTTCGTCTGGCTGTCCATGGGTAGATACCATTTTTTAAAAAAGTGACAGCATTCTGGATATGACTCGAAGATAGCTTTAATTTGAAGAACTGGCATTATTTCAGGATTTAACTCTTCCTGGGTTACTGCCCAGATCTGGCCAATTTTGAGCTATGTCTGGATTTGAGCTGAGCATTTTCTGTTCCGCCGGTGGATTAAACAGGGAAGTTACTAATGATATAGATGAGGGGCAGAAGCAACTATAGCAAATAGGAATAGGCCTTAGAAGATACTTCAGAACTTAGAGGAGGAAAAATAGCATGCAGCTAGAGCCGCATAATAGCATCCCCCGACTCAGGAGGGTTGCTCCCTTCATCAGAGGTGTTGGTACCCTGAAACATCTCCATGTCCCAAGCCACGGAGGCTCAGAGGGTGGGAACACCAGAGAGGAGCCAAGGAAGAGAAAGTACTGAAAAGTAGGAGCAGGGACAAAAGAAATCTCAGCAGGGATCAGTCTTCCCACCTTCCCTTGGAAATAGTGAAGTAACTTGACATTTACAGTCTGTGGGTTGCTTTTTATTTGTTAGGCATAAAGAAAAGAAAAGTTCTGAGAGCTGAGATCTTAAGAGCATGAGTATGTCAGTAGAAGGCTCTCATAGCACAGGTGATAATGCTACAAATGTGGAAAATAACTCATGCACTACAAAAGGCTTCATTCTGCAGCTCTTCTCATCAGTGTTGCTGCGGGTGACACCTTCCTTGAAAGCACTAGTAGTTCCTGCAGTCTTTTGTTGTAGTTTGAACATCTTGCACAGGTATGTCCAGGCTCTTCGCTGGTAGCTCTTGGGAGGACAGCTGAAACTGCAAGTCTTCTGGGCAAAACAAGAGGTTTAAATAAGCATGAGGTCACTCCATAAAAACTGTATGTTCTAAACAATAAATACCATTTGTATCTTCAGATTTCACTGGGGATGAATACATTTTGTTCTATGAAGAGAACACATATAGTCCTTTACTACCACCTCCCGAGGCAGACTAGAGATCTTCAGCAGATAAGAACCAGCATAGAAACTGAACAAAATTGAAGACGCATTTTGTGTCCCAGTTGAGGTAGCTAATGAAGATTTTAACTTTTTTAGGATCAAGGAAAGATGGATTTTGGTGCAGGTAGAGAAGGGGATATTTCAGCCTTTCTTTTCTGTGGCAGTCCTTTGAATTTTGCCTTAATTCACTAATGAAAATTAACTTTGGTTTTAGCCATGTGCCTGAGTAAACTCCTTACTAGCTAACAGGTATCTTAACATAATTTGCCAGGTCTCCTTGGAACCTGAATATGTTCATAGCAATGTTAATTAAGTATGAAACAGAGCACTGATCCAGAAGAGTGTTTGGTTTCTAGTGTTTAAGGAATCAAGAACACAGAGTTGGGAGGGACCTCCAGAAAGTCATCTCACTCATCTTCTTGCAATGGTGCATGCCAGGTATACCAAAACTGTCCCTGATCCCTAAAGACTTCTAGTGATGGGGCTTGTCCTGTCTTTTTCTCTCCCCTTTCTCCTGTTTTATCAAGTAGTGTATTTAATTATAATATATATAACTATTTGGATTTTTCCTGATGTCAACCTAAGCTTTGTATTACTTCTATCCTCTCTAGACATGGGAAAAAAGTTTAACATGAATAACTATTTGTAAGAGAATATAATAGCTGTTGTATTCATCCAGTGTTTTGAAAGAAAGCAGACCTACTTGTCACAACCTTTTAGTGTGGTGGTGTTCTGCAGACCTCCTAGTCTCATTGTTGTCTTATGGACTCTATCCAGCTCGTCAGTTTTTTGTCTTTTTTTTTTTTTTTTACCTCAAAAATTGTATATAGTACTTTAGCTGAGGCTGGCTGGTACAGCGTCATATTACTGCCTTGGGCTGCTTATGATGTACTGTAACCTTTAAATTCAATTCTCTGCAGCCATCCCCCCATTAATTGACAAATTTTCTAGCATATGCTAGTCTGCAGCCTATTGAAATTTAAGCTCTACTATACTACCCAACTTAATGGAGTTATTTAATAGTGTCAGTGTTGTCATCAGGGGATTTTTCTGCCACTCAATTCAATGTCCATTTGTTCACAGTAATTTTCAAAGAACAGTTAATCGTGGAAAAATTAGGGTAAAGGAAACTCAGGTAATTTATTCACTCCAAAACAAAGTCATGTTCTTTCTGGTGGGTACTTTTCAAAACAGATTAGGCAGACCTCCAGCGATGAACCTCCCACGTTCACCCTTCAATGAATGGCAAAATCAACTTTATACCAGTTACAGCTATACCATGTTTCCTTTATTTGCTTACAGGAGTTTCACAAAAAGGATGCTAGTGATCCTAAAACTTATTATACATCAGTCTGTCTGTTTTGTCCTCTGTTCATTTCTCTAAAAGCAGGCGATTTAGGTTATTTTGGTATTTTGTTCTTGTCTCTCTTATTGGCAAGACTGGGAATTCAAGTTGCTAGAAACTTCTGCATCCCATCTGTTGCTAAGACATTGAGACTGCATTAGCCATGAACAACTCACTGATAGTGGCCAGTGCAAAGCACAGAAATTAAAGATGACACCAAGCATCTGAGCAGGTTTTCTGTCTGTAACTGGAAGCAGTTTTGAGTGATCGTCTGAATTCATCCTGAGATTCCTAGGGTTTCACTTTTCTGTCTTCCAAGTTGAGATACTATTTTCAGTGATACTCTGCCTCAAGCCCTTAAGGTGGTATAGGAACTACTCATTAGTGTATGTTGGACTCTTGCTTCCATCTTAGTGTATCTTGGTCAAATAAAGTAGTCTTTGTGGAGCTGATTGCCCTTGAAAAGGGTGAGGCTTTGCTTGTGTAGCAGGCTTTGGCTGCTTTTGCAGAGGGACAAGAGTTATTGTGAATTGCTTCAGTTGTTGTGTGTTCTTGTTGGTTCCACTAGAGCAAAGCTGAGAAGTTTGTTACTTGGCAGACATGAGCCATAATCTGCCTCGACTGAGCAATAAGTAACAAAAATAAAAATTAAAAAAAAAATACCGTATTGTCTCAATTTTAAAAATTAAAGTTGTTTTCATATAAAATAGTGAAGACCTTCATACAAATATCTGGGCATTCAGGAATTTTATGGCTTGGCAATGGGCTAATGTTCGTTTTGCTGTAACCATGGCTCTTGTGGATTCTACTAGTGAGTCAAACTCATATGAGGTCTCCTGCGGTTGTGTAAGTAACACTGAAGTTGTTCCCAAACTATCATCCAGAGCAGTCACGAGAAGCCTACAGAGAGCTTTTTGCATAGTTTTGCTCCCAGTTGCCATATCACTTCAGCTAGAACTACATATTCTTATTACTTGTTCCACCAAGTTGTGCAAGCATGTGATGGGAGGATAGCTACTTAAAGATAAAAGGTTTGGAGTGGGTCTGTGGGAATTTTAAGAAGTGAGGGTTGTTGGTTTTTTTTCTCACTTTCTCACCATGCACTCATGTGTACATACCTGCAGTTAAAATCAATATACCAGTCTCTAGATTAGGAGACACAGTTTAATTATGGTGTATTGAGAAAAAAGTTCATACATGCAAGTAAAATAATTCTACCAGTAAAAAAAAAAAATAATCAAAAACCCCCAAACAAACAACCTGCAGACACAAGTCTGTGGCTTAGGAAGTGTGTGTGCGTCTGTCTTTTTTTAAGCCTTATATTAGTCAACTTACTTAGCATTATGCAGTTTTAATACTTGGTAAGGGGAATTAATGTGCAGAAAGCTGCCAGATTAGTTGTTTCGCCAGAGCTGAGGGTCTGCAACTAATCCAGTAAGTGCTAAGTAGGCTCAGCATCATGTTCAAGTGAGTAAAAACTCATTTAGGTAAGTATCTGTGGGCTGTGATGAATAATTTTTCACTTGAAGACAGAGAGTTATACTTGTGTGAAATGGAAATATCATGAACATAATCTCTTTAAAAACTATGCAAATCTATCCTTGCCTTCTCTAAAAAGGTATTGTAAAACTGCAGAATCATGAGAGGTGTGTGACAAGGGAGATCAAAAGCACAGAACAGCTTTTGTAAATGGAGTTAGTTAATAGATTTAAGACTTGTCAGGCTGGAAGAAAGGTAACTGAGAGGAATATAACTTACCTGTACATCAAATGGCATGGGGAGAGTGAAGTAGGAACACTTTCTTCCAAAGCAAGACCTAGATGGCATCAAATAAAGTTGCTAAGCATCAGGCTCAAACAGAAGAAGTGTTTTATATCATGTACACAGTTAAGCTGCAGAATGCCATGCACCAGGTTGTGGTGGCTACTGGAAATTTATGTGGGTTCAAAAAGCAAGTGGACATGGCAAGAAAAATTCAGACAATACCTGACCAAATGGAGGCTGGGTGAATATTCCGAGGAAGTGGCGTTATGTGCTTGCCCTTTCTTACATTCTTATCTATGCACCTGCTGTTTTTCACGTTGGAGAAAATATATGGAGTTTGTGTGGCCATTCTTGTGTTCATCCTGTTTGCCAGTGTCAATACCTTTAGTTTTGCAGACATATGACATTATAATGATGACAGGTAGTCAAGATACGGGCTATCTTGTTCAAAATCTGTTGTCTTTTGCCACCATTTTCCTCAGTTAATCTTGCAGTGTTTAACTGAAGGGAATAATTGTCAGCATATAAGAGCTAAAAATTGGCTCAATGTTACCTTTTTTTTTTTTTAAATTTTAAATCATGTTTCTTTATAGTTTGTTTTAACTTTATGAACTGTTCATGCAGCTGGAGTCTTTCTAGTCAGTAGTTTATGCCTCTTTATGTCTTTATGCCTCCTTATTTTCCTGGAATGGTAAGTATGCAACCATCAAACGTGTAGGCTCAGAAAGAAGGCTAATACATGGAGTATGGTGCGGCCATGTTGTTTCTGGGTGCAAGATTTGCAAATGGGCAAGAAACCTGAAATTCATTAATAATTTCCCAGTTCAAGATTAAGTATGATCCTTGACTTCAAACCAGCACCCTGGCTGCAGGTTTTGAACTGTCATTCCCTACAGCTGTCATCTTCTGATACAACTGTGGAGTCTTTCACTGGCAGCAGGAGGCAGGCAGAACAAATAGATATGTCTCTTAAAACCTCCAGTTTGCAAGAAGGAGGAGGAGTTATGGACCTCAGGGGTAAGTTTTTCTGGATCCCATTTCTCACCCCACACTTGGCTGATTGGTTTCCCTGCCTTTAGCCAGCCCCCGGGTGCTCAGAGGAGCATGTGAACTCCTACTAACTTGCACTGTTCCTGTTCTCAGCCTTGTGTTACCTGGCCAGTACAACAGCTAGAGAAGGAAAGAAAGAATATTCTCTTAACTGGAGCCAACTGCAAACGTCGCCATGAATTACTAGCTGTTTAAATGTTTTGTGTAGGCAGGTCCCAGGAACTGAAAGCGCTGTCTCAAGTGTTTTAGGATTTACAGTTGGTCATGCCGAGTAACAAAACATCTCAGTAGGTTTGCTTTCCTTGCTGATGCTTGGCTTCAGGGTGAATGGGAACAGCTGAAAGCCTGTTTATTTAAAGGTCTATTGGTTTCCAAGGCACAGTTGTAAGACAGTCCCTCCAAGTGTTATATATTTCCATACTAGATGGTGATTTTCAGTTTTCATGTAGTCAGTCTTGACACTGTCATTTGGAGTGTGATGGATTCTCCTATAGACCGTGGGCTTCCCTGCTGAATTCCAAATTTTGTATTCTCCCATCCTACCAGTCTTCATCCTCAAAGACCTGTGCTGCTGCATGGTTTGCTTTTTTGCTGGCTTTTGTTTTCTTTTCTTTTTAAGGGAATATGTGTGGCTCAAGCCCAAGTTGTACAAATTGTATTCTGTTTACTTTTCTTATATAAAGCTAGAAATCTTGCCTCTGCGGTATTCCCAAACCAATCTGTCTAGGAAATTGCAGGGGTGAAAAGACGAAAATATTTTAAAAAAAAATAATAATTGCACTTCCAAATAATCTTGTACGCTAGTTAAATCTGAGAGGTCCTGTTCCCTTGAGTCGGATAAAAGTTATATAGGTCTCCTTGAACTAGCCATTGATAGATGACAATCTGTCATGAAATGCAAGAGCTACAGCAATTTACAGCACCATTATTGACAGTTTTATAGCAAACTATAGTTTTATAGTGAATATTAATACAATTAAAAACTTGGGGAAAATTTTTGCTTGATGATGATACAGTAGTATAGTAGATATCCAGGAAAGTACGGAGCTGTGGAGCTAAGAGCAACTGGCTGTTGTGAAAGTTGAAAATTTGCTAAGATGCTGGGAGGGCGGGAATAGTGTACACAGCTGTGGGTGAGACATAGCAATATGTACTACTGCTATAACCAAGGTAAAAATTCTTAAGAAGAAAAAAAAATCAGACTTAAACAAGTTCATAGTGGTTGTAGTAATTATTTTTGTGGTTTGTTGGCTTTTTGGGTTTTTTTTTATAAGCATCATAAATGATATGGTAAGACTATGACTTGTCCCTGAGCCTTAAAAGCAGAGAAACAAGTCTTGATTTGGCATTGAGCAATGAATAGGGTCTGGTTCAAGGTGTTATAACAGCAAACCCACTTTATAGTCATTACCATAAAATACTGAGATTGAACATCCTTGTAGGAGCAGAGGAAAGATTTCAGCAAGTAATGATAACTTCAAAAGAAACAAAATGGCTATGAGGAAGCTGAAGTACAGGAAGAGCCATAGGAGTAAAATGCTTGCAGATAATTCAAAGCTTGTTTAAAGGCAGAGTTTGAGGTCCAGGGTAAATAATAAGCTACTCATTAATAAAAATAAAAGAAGCCTTTAATCTTAGTACTTTTTAAATTTCCTTTAAACAGCAGAGGAGACTATTAGAACTACAAGAAGACATCTTTCAATGTCCTGTACAGCAGAGGAAGGTAGAACAGGGAGGAAACTCTAGCAAGTTAAATTAAAATCACTACTAAAGTGTTTCAGAGGTATTAAAAATAGAACTATTACCAGAACTTGAGAAATATTAGCTGTGATACATTATGAATGGCTTAAATTTGCACCACTAAGAGAGCAGTGAAAGGTGGCAAACATAATGCTGATTTTTAGAGGGTAATGAGAGGATCCAGGAAACTAGCAACTTATCCAACTTCCCTGCCTGCCCTGTCACTCAAAGCTATTTTTAAATATAAGTTGTAGACCAATAGGATGTGCCACCTCTGTGAGAAAATGCAACTCTTGTACAGAAGTGCCTCACAGTGGGGCTGAGCGTGCTAGCCCACTGATACTGTGTACTTGGAGTTCCAGAACTCCTGGACAAACTCCCTCGTGCAGGTCTGAATGAGACTAAGCTATCATGAGTAAACAGTGCTGGTTTAACAGGCTAAAAAATGGGAAACCGAGGAAGATGTGTTGAGTTTTCAGAGCTGGGGGAGGTTACCAAGTCTGTGCCAGGATGTGTACTGTTAAGCATAAATAGAGCTAAAATGTAAGCTAAATCTGACTTTAGAAAGTTGCAGACAGATGTCACTGCATCAAATAAGTATGCAAAAATGGCAAAGGTTGTTTGTAGAGGCAAAGTAATAATCATAGGTAAAAAGCATTCCCAATTATGCATGTACAAATGAGAGATTGTGTCGTTTTCTATCTCTCTTAAAACAAGAGAGATTGCATCTTAATTAAGCAGTTATTTGAAAGTGTTCACTCCTAGGAGTCAAAAGGCAAAATATGGGTTGAAAGAGGAGAACGAAGAAAGCGTCTTAATTCACTGTACGCATCTATAGTATATCTACATGGCAGTTTCTTTTTGGAATAGATAAAGAGGTAAAGAAAGTACCATGAAGGTGATAAGACTGATTAACGGTATAAAAGAAAGTTTAGAGGAGCAATTAAATACACTAGGATTTTTCAGCTCGGAAGAAAGTGAACTGAACTTCAGGTTCTTCATGAAAGCCTTGATAAAAGCTGGTTGTTCTCCCAGCTTTCAGTAAACGATGGCTCTGTGCCTTTCCTGATTTTAAGCTGCTTCCAGCAGTGCACACAGAAATAGGATAGTGGGTCAGAGTGCCCTTTGGTTTGATCCAGCATAGCTGCTCTTACTTGACAAAATATTTTCTGGCTTTATCAAATGGTGTGCCAGGAAAAATAATATTTTAGTAAGTATGGCAGGTTTCTTTTCTTTAGAATAACTCATCATCTTAATAATGGACAGTTCAAACAAGCTGTGTGGATTTGATGTTCAGTGACCTCAGTTGGAGTGATGCCAGGCAAAACCAAGAGCTGCTTTCTAGAATATTTCTGTTGACAGCTTTTCCAGGTAATATCTGTAGCTCAGGTAGCTTGTGATATATCAAAGCTTTAATTATAATGTAAGACCAAGTCTACTCCTGCTCTGTAGGAAGTGGAAGCCAATCTTTTCCTGAAAGGATACAGCCCTCAGCAGGACTTCAGAGGAGGAACTGCTGGAAAGTCTTTCACATGCTATTTTCTTTTGTGGGACTTGGTTTTTAATTTTAAGGATAGAGTCTTAAAATGACTTACCCAAGAAGATCTGTGCTCTTGGGACAGTGGTTCAGGCTGTGGCTCTAGCAATGTTGCAGGTAATGTTTGATTTGTCAAGAAAATCAAATAGGAGGCTGCAAATGCCAGCAATGCACAGGAAATCAAGGTTGCTATTGCTAGCTGCCTGTTCTAGAGTGGGGAGCTCAGGTGTTTATGTCAAAGGAGCTTGCCATGCCCACTCACAGTATTTGACGGTTTGGGACATAGATGTGCAAACAAGAATTTTCTGCTGTAAGGAAATGTCAGGCTTCTGAAACACAGAGCCAGAGCAAACCCTGGGTGGATGAAGCATTGCTTAGCACAAACAGCAAGCCCTGTACAACAAAGCTGTATAATTACATGTGCATGCAAAGAGGACTTCATCTTTACCTATTAACTATTCAAAAAGTTGTGAATAACATGCATATGGTAACCGGTGTGGATCATTTGAAGGCTAAAATGTTTGATGTCTCAAAACTCGTTGGGCAGTGGCTGATTTTCAGAATTTATTAAATGAAACTTTATTGGAGGAGTGGTGGAAAGCATCCTGAAAAGTGTTCCTGTATACATACTTGATTATTTTTTTTACAATTTAAGAGCAGCTATAAGTACTTTTGTGAGTTAGAACAGGGATGAAGCCAATGTTCATCACTTCAGTTTTTTATGTGATCCCTTTGTGTGAAAATACATGTATAAAATTTTAACCCACATAGAAAATTGAGACAGTGACAGTAGAAAATTAGTGTTGCTTTAATCAAGAACATGATTTGTTGTGCTCAGCATGTACGCTAGAAATCTATCATTTTCAAGTACCCTTTTCAACTAGTCCATACATATAGATTTGCTATCTTTGCATATATCTTGGCTATTTTAGGCCTCAAACTGGGCTTTTATCTCCCATGTCAAGCCAGCAAGGCTCTTAATGAACTCCTCTATCTGGGAAGATGTATGGCCAGCAGTGAACACAGCAGTGACATGGCTTTCTACAAAGTAAACCAACGTTTATTATAACTCAACTGGCAGACAGCTCATAGACTTCCGCTGCTGGTAGGGCAAAGCCAAACTTAGACTTGGGACTGGTGCGCTGGAGAGTTAATGCAGAAACTAGGTTGTACATAGAGAGTATAGAAACCCTCCTGTATGGATGTTCATGGCCTGTAAGGAAGGGGCATCTTCTGGTTGTGCAACTGCAGTATGGCATCACTAAGTATATCCAAATGGGGAATTAATTCAGCTTAACTGATGCTTTGTGAATTTACACCCCAACCTCCTCGCTGAGCTCTCTGTGCAGACAAGCCTAGAGGAGTGCCTCTGCCTTCCTCATTTTTTCTTCCAATCTTGTCTCCCCTTAGAAAAGCCAAAGTTTTTTTTCCAAACTCTTTATGACCAGCCGGTCATTAATTTCAGGTTAAGTCAGTGGGAATTCTGCTGTCTCTTCCAAGATACTTATTCCTAAATTAATGATTACTTTCATTTTTGGTGTTTGGCAGTCTAAATACCTGCATGCTAATTATCTGTCTCCTTCCCTTACTCAAGTGAAGAGACTAATATATATCTATTTGGTGCATAGGAAGGTGAAAAACTGCTAATGCTGATAAAATACTGGGAAGACTTCTAAATTCTTTATCAAGATGTATATTTTGGAGCTCTGTTTCTCCAAATTATGAACTTGATTGGAAAGGGGGTTATCCTTCTAGCTTTGATCTGACTCTGGTAACTGAAAGTTGAGCCCTGACAAGGATTTTTATCTCCTTGTCTGTGTGTGATAAAACATCTCTCTTGATTCACTAGCAATGCTGCTTGAATGGCACTGAACAATTTTTACAGGCTAGCCTTGAGATATTCAGTTCACAGCTAATGCTGATTTGAATAGGAATATATTCTAGCTCATTAATTTGTTGGGTGTTGTGATGAAAAATTAGTTAACGACTTATGAAGCAAATTTTGATGTCAATAAAAGGAAAGAACTTTCATGTCTTCGTGCTGTTGTCAGTGGTCAGACTTTTGTGTTTGACTCATCTTTGGCAATATAAAACACTCTATTTCACTTTTATCAGTTGGCTCCAAAATAGCTGCTTGTCTTCACTTCTCTCCCCTCCTCCTTTTATTCCTCTTTGCCTCTCCATTTCTTTTTAATTTACTGATTGTCTTATGCAGAAAGGAGCACTGGCACACTCAGCTAGCGGGTCTTTGAAACAGTTAAAAGAGATAAGAGATGTATTTGGGTTGGCAAACCCCCCTGGCCGTGGAGCTGGAGGTGCTGGGCTGCGCAGAGCTGTGTGTTTTGTGTTCAGAGGCCGAAAAGTCCTGCTTTGGTGGGAGTCAGCCAGAGTGCAGCATTGAAAATGAAGTTTCTTCAAAGCTGTGTGTTCTGAGCTGGGGGATTTAAGCTGGAATGCTTAAGACGCTCTCTCTTAACTGGTAGTATCTGCTTCCACAGAGTTTATTTTCTAATAAATGGGGAAATCCTTACTGAGATGAGATTCCTATGGGAACTTGCAGTTTGACCAGTGTCAGCAGCTTAATGAGTAGTTCTGGTTAATAATTAGTCAAGCAATATCATAGTATAAGGTTTCGGTAACTGCTGAGATATCGATCTGAACAGTGCTTCAGAGGTTACATGTTGTTTACAGAAGATGAAAATCCCCTTCCCTAACTCATTATTTTTAATCTATCCTATTACTGCTAGTCAGTCCTCCTGCAACTCAATGGTGCCTCTTGTGACATTCATCCCAAGGCATTTCACAAAATGAAGTAGAATAAATAGCTCCAAGAAGCCAGGCTAAACAAGCAAAAGAGATAAAAGCAGAAAACCATATTGGTGCTGCTGAGTGAGGAAGGGAAGTTGGGATCTGAAGACCTCCGGAGCCTAAAATCTCAGAACTGCAAAGCCTTGCATATGAAAATCACCAACAGGCCGGTGGCCCTGAACGTCGAGGCACAAGATGAAAGGGAAGGTTCATGCAAGGGGCTGAGACCAGCAAAGCTGGGTCAGCTAGAGTTGTCTTTTTTTGGGACTGCAGTGGAAAAAAAAAAAACCCCAAAGAAACCCCAACAGTTCAGGCACCTCTTACCTTTTTTTTTTAAAGTTTATTTCATGACACAAAGATAAGACTATTATTTAATGCTTATTTTATGTAACATTTCACCAGGCTATTAAAAAATATCTGGTATTTATATTTCTTGACAACTGCATAGCACACCACTTGACGTTTATATGATTGTTGGTGGAGGGATCAGACTGAACTAGCTTAGTGTCCCATGGGATTTATTGCTGCTTTGAAGGGGCTCGTTAGGCTTTCCCTGGGGAAGGACAGGGTAGTATAAAGTGAGGTTATGCAGCGTTTTAGCTTCCACTTTAAAAAGGCACGGTGTTTCCCTGTTTTGTTGCAAAACTTTAAACTTGACCTAATTGTATTTAATGCCTGCCCACATATTTGGGAGCCTAAATAGTAGGGTTATAGGAGCTATATTCTGGCAAGTTCCTGTACATTAGACAGGGCTACAGACTACAAGATTTATTGTACAGGAATATTTTATCTTGTGATCTTAGAAAATAAGCCTTTTATTGGCTTGTATTTCTAAACCCTAGTCATGTTGTGGTTGGGGATGTTTAGCACCGGCTGATGTTTGTTGTGAAACAAACTGGAAGAGATCGTCATAACACTTACTTCATCGTCTGCACGTGACAGGTTATGGCAGTGCAGCTGTGAACTTTTTCAACTGGGGGAAAAGGATTTTACCCAATCAAGACATTGATCTGGTAATCTTTTCCATTATCATGAAAAACAAGAATTTTAGAACTGAACCAGAGTGTTTCACAAGAGAATTAACATGTTAAAGGAATGAGATTTAATGGCAAAACTTGTAAATATTCAGAAAATGCAACTTCTTTGTATTGTAACTTACACATTGAAAACTTAGTTCAGGCAAGAGCAATGAGGTGTGAAATGTTTTGTGGTTTTTTTCGTGAAGAAGTACACTGAAGAAAGTGTACTTGGAGATTCAAAAGTCTTCTGACAAATTCCTGCACGAACATCTGTTGTAGTTAACTATCACCAGGGATGCTTTGGGATATCGTGTGGTGAGATGGGACACAGTATCCAGCAACACTGGGATGTGGATGTAGTAAAAGAAATCTCAAGGGAGGCTTACTTACATCTTTCTTCTTTTCAGCTTTATTTTTTGAACCAAACTGAGAGAAGAGGGGGGAAGCCTCTTCCATTCCCACAACTCTCCCCGAAGTGGGATGGCCGAGGTCAAAGACCGAATCAGCCCAGCTGAAACTTCAGTTCCCCTGCTCTGTTGAACAGCAGTGCCCTTGCACACCTCTACGATTTGTTGTTTCTTGGGAAGCAATGCAGGGAGGGAGGGGGTTTGAACCACTGTGGTGCGGGGAGGTGAGATGGGAAGGTGCAGATCCATGGGTAATGAACCTTCCTTAACTTTCACAGCCCATGAAATAACTAATTTTGCTAAGTACTGTGCTTCTCAGGGTCAAAATTTGCCATCTCTTACTAGACAAAACTAAATGGCTTTGCACTGGCACCGCTGAAAATGCGTTATTTTGTTTCCCAAGTTTGGTGGCTGTGTCGGGCTGCAGGATATAGGTAGGTTTTCAGTGTTTTCCCTTGAAGTAGACAACTGCTGTGCTATAGGTTGAGTGTTGTGTATGGAAGATTGCTGCGCACCTTAGTTAATTAGAGCTTTTCGTAGTTCTGGCTCTTGCTGCAGTAGCGTTTACTCCTCATTGCTCTGTGTTTTGATGCAGTTTTGCTGCCAAGTGAAGAAATTTAGGGTGTAGAAGTGTTTATGTAGAAGGAAGGCTTTCCAGCCATCAGTGCAATGAACTTTCGTGTCACATCAATCCACTCCTGTTGACTTGCCAGCATCCTTCAAGCTAATACCTACATTTTTACTGTGTATGTCTCTTCCCTGTAAAAGGTATAGAGTATTCCTTGTTTTTCCCCAGTAAGTTGTGAAGCTTTAATGTGCCTATATATTTTACTTCTGAAGATGTCAACAGAATATGAATGTGTATTTTAAAAGGTTTGATTTCATGCAAATGTCTCCTCTGTGTAGGTATGCTATTCTTTGCGGGCAGTTATCAGAACATGAGAGTATTCAGAAGCGCATTCAAACTGGATATGTTTTTAAGGTGAGTAGAATAGACATGCTGGTTTTTGTGTAAGTATTTCTACTTATTTCTATAGTAGTAAGTTAGGAAAATTGGCTCCAGCTCTTATTAGGGAAGGGATAGGTCTTAAAGAGATGCTATGAGTGGGTGGTTTGGGCTGAGGATGGTGATTCCAGCGACATGTCATGAGGGTGACTGGTATGGCTCTACACTTTTGTACACTATAATCTCAGAAAAAAGAAGAAGAAGAAAAGTCTTGCAAATAAAATTTATGTATATGATGAGACTAAGAACTTGAAACGTGAAACTACCATGTGGTAATAGGATACAGCACCAACTCTTCTTCAGTAACTGCCTGTGAGCATGCTTGCACCCTCCCTAAAAGCAAAGCAGTTATTTTTCAAAAAGGACTTAGTCTGCCTCAGACTCCTTTATTTGCCTTTCATCCACAGTGGGGATGTTACACGGTAAGAGGATGCACCTGGAACAGTTACTACAGAACAGGCCACATATAATTATTACCTTGTCAGCTATTGACATCACCAGTAAGTTGATTATGTCAAAGCTCTGAAAAGGTGGTAGAATAAACTGAAGGGCAGCTTCATTTTTTTGTGTGTAGTGATTCTTGTCTCTGAGGCTGATAAAATGCTGTTTTTCTGTGTTCACTGAAACCATTTTAAGAAAGTTTGACATCTCTTTGTAGCTGTAATTTTATTGATCACTTTCACTTAAATTGTGGACTTCTTCCTTTCCTCTTTCCATATTTGTTCATCTGCTTTTGTGGATATTGTATTTGCTTATAACAAAAATGTGATATGTGTTGGTCGTGATTTTCCATAGGAACACATTGATAAAGCAATTGAACTGAAACCAGAGGATCCGCAGTCTTACTATCTTTTGGGCAGGTGGTGTTACCAGGTAAAATAGTTTATTGCTACTTATTGCTGTTTTCTTCCTCCTTGGATTTTAATTCCCTGTTTGAATGAAAGATAGGTGGATTCAAACCACCAGCCATTAAGGACTGAGGACACTTTAATTGCTGAACTCAGATACTGTATCAGAAAGGACAGGCATGGAAATGTCCTAGTTGCCTGAAGAAGTAGTTTAAAAGTTGCACTTGCAGGGGATCTAGAAACTCTTCATTTCAATTCTGAAACAGTGCCAGGAAAAACACTTCGCTGATCAGTACTGTAAATGCATTGCATTCAGAAACCTCTCATGATGTAAAAGCTCATGTTCTTGTACATGTAGCACCTCAATGCTTTTATAAAAGCACTATTGCAACTATTGCTTGCCAGGACACAGTGTCATTCAGAATCTCTCAGCTTTCCATCTAAGTTGTTTTCTTAACTGTAATTGAGAAGTCTTAGGCAGTCCATCTCCCTCTTGTCTTCTTCCTATGAAACCTGAAATGTGTACCTTCATACTGGTGTTACCACTCAAAGCACTAGATTTGAAATGGTACAGGTTTTTAATAAGAGTTTATGTAAGTTCGTAGCAAGAGAGGGACTACAGAAACACGGAGGTGGTGATCAGGACAAGTGCTGGCTGAGCCCATTTTCAGCGTGTTGCTCTGTGCTAACAATCAAAGGCCAGGAGAAGATAGAGAAAGGTTAGTGGTATTGAAGACACACCGAAGTTTTTAAAATCATTAAGAGTGCGGTTTTGTATTGGCAATGTCATTTGCTCTTGCTATTGTAATACTTTTGTCCCCAGATCAACAAAAGGCTTTAAAAGTACTTGGTGAACCTCTGTGCAATAGAGTAAAAGCTGTTGGGGTCTTTGCTGTTTCATTTATTTATTGCCACTATTCTGCTCTTCATTTTTCCCCTGGTTTTTGCCTCTTTCGCAGAGGGAAGCTGTTTGCTAAAAGTGTTATTTCTGAACTGCTCTGAGTTGGAGATCTGGAGGGTTTGGGGCTCCAGACTTAGTTTTTTAGTCACTGCAGGCGGCATGGGAGGTGAAATGGCAAAGAATGGATTAGGAAAAGCACTAGCTGCAAACTAGCTTGCTGTTCCCCATGCTCTACTCAGTAAAAACAAACTACCTTCGATTCTTTAAGCACATATGGATGCGATCAAGGGCATTTCAGGGCTGGCAAGAGCTTCTGCACACAGTATATCTGTATAATCTTTTGCATGTGTTTCCTCTGCCCTTGCTGCACAAAGTATTGGAGGTATTAGAAGCAGTGTGCCGGCTGCTTTATATTTCTTGACAGGGAAAAGCTTGGAGTCAAACACCATACATCAGATTTAGTGCCTATAAAAAGAAATAAGAGTTTGCAGTAACTATCTACTTTTCAGTTTATACAATTTGAAAGTGCTTTGCTGCTGTCAAAATTGAAGTCACATTGCAGAGATTGTAGCTGAGATAATTGACACTGGTAATTACAGAGAAACAGTGAGCTAAACTAGTGGGAGCTCCTAGCTCTTTATTCTGTTGTGGATTTTCTACTCAGCCTTACTGCTCTTAATGCTGCTGAAGCTATGAAACGAAAACAGATGTATGTAGAAATATGTTAGTGCTTCTGCTATTCTGCATTATCAGAATTAAATGGTATTAAACAAAGAAGATATCAGAAGTTACGGTCCTATGCATCCTTTCCCCCATTGAAATTTCAGGGCGTTTCTTATGAGAGAGGTGCTGGGAGAATAAGATTTTATGAAATAATTATAATAGCTACCTGTTTCTCAAAATGTGACTGTCTGTTGGTGGGAAGGCTTTAGCCTGCCTCTTTCAAGGGATCTTTGTATGGTGAGGATGTGTTCTTGTACAAGATTTAAGCCAGGAGGGCTCCATATGTGCATTTGCTCTGATGCATAGGTGGGAACTGCCAGGAACTGGTATGGTTGCAATACAACGGTTTGGGATTTCAGACCACACACACTGTAATATTCAGTTGTAGAGACAAATCTTACTTTGAGCATTATGCATGTGGCAGCTGATGTATGGAACTGCAAAAGCTGACCCGGGACAAGAAAAAGCAAATCATGTTTAATTCTGTGGCCAGACGTGGATACTCCTCCAGAATCTGCTGACACTACCAAGATCTTTGCTTTCTCCCAGGTGCACAAGCCAGCTACAAGAAACTGGATAATTCCTTGTCTGTATACTTTTACATATGCTGTGTCTCTAGTGGGTTTGACAGTTTCATCTTACTGTCTCTGCAGGTTTCCAACCTGGGATGGCTAGAAAAAAAGACTGCTTCTGCTTTGTTTGAAGCCCCTCCTACAGCCACTGTACAGGATGCACTGCAAAACTTCTTACGGGTAATGAAATCTGATAAGCAAGGGAATCACTAACCTGACAAATACAATCACAATTGTGGAATTGGAGTACTTGCGTTCTGCTTAAACTCACCACTCCCCAAGCACTCCATGATACAGCTCCATTGACTAGAACCTGTGGAAGAAAAAGCTGGTGAAAGCAAAAATTTTGGAGCCTCTGTTACAGAACAGCCAGTCAGAAGAACGTGATTTTGAAGATGTCAGAACTAGACCCAAAGTGTTCAGAATTGTTTTTAAGGGTTTTGGTTTTCCTTTTAAAAGCTGCATAGTGGAGTGATTCATTACTTGGTACTAAATACATATGGTCTGTACTCTTTCAGGGTCTCTGAGATCTGTTTGAGCACATCCCTGGGAATGCTTGTGTAGATACATTCTGTCATTTTAATTTCTCTCAGAGTATTTTATTAGGTCAAACTTCTCCATTTCAGACTTTTGAAGGCAACTACTTTAAGGTTTCAGGGGCACATTGCTTATGTATTTCTAGAAAGAAATTCTTACAAGTACTTCCTATGTTATAAGAATCGTACCCTCTGAATGGCTTTTTTTTTTTTGTCCTCCCATTGTTGATTTAAGACATGGCTTGAGTTGCATGTTTGAGCATATAGCTCTTGTTGCAAGGGTCTGCACAAGATGAATGAGTTAAACAGGCTGTCTTTGGCTGTGCCTGTGAGAACTACTCTTAAGTACATCTGATGAAGTGTTACAGAAACAAATTGCCCTACCACTTTATAACTCATAGATTGGGCCACCAGTTCTGCAAAGTGCCAGGGAATAGCATACTTACTTCAATTTCTTATAATTTTGCCAAAATGTAGTTGGTTGAGAGGGAAGTTTGTGATAGGTACCTGCCCTATGCAATGCACTTTTCAACCAAAGTGGTTAAATCATTTCAGACATAAGTTTGAGGCAAAGTGTTTTGTTTCTTTTCATTAGAGAGAAAAATAGCTTATTGCTTTTATTGATAAGTTAGAGTGGTGCTGTGGTTTGAAACAGGAACTTGCATTTTTCTGAGGTTTAACTTTGGTCAAATACAGAGAGAATTTTAAAAGGACACAAAAAAGTTCCTCTGGAAGCTAATTATCCCCTGAACAAGTGCGCTTCCCATGTGCTCAGCAGAGTCTGTTTCAGCTTTCAGCCACAGTTGGCATGCTTCAGGGGAATGGAAATCTTCCGGCAAATTGCAGCTCTGGGTTAGTCACAAGCTGAACTAGGTCTAAGGCCAGACAACAGAATTAAGAGGAGGAACATTGTCTGTGTTGTGCTCTCAGTGCTTCTTCTGAGGCCTGGGCTCAGGCATCTTGGTGGAGCATGTTGGGGAGTTTGAATGCAACTGGGATACGGGTCGATCCAAGGGTTTGTCATAGGAACATACTGGAACAAAGTTGGTTGGAGAGTGATGACTATAACTGAGATGAATGGAAGAAGGCAGAGGGATGTGAGTAACTAGGAAACTGGGAATTAGTAGCCGGGAAGGAGAAGATAAAAAATTGGGGGAATATTCCTGAGGTTTGGCACCAGCATATTCAGGAGAAGCCCCAGTGGATGAGATTGAATGGGCAAGGAGGTTAAAAATAGTGCACGCACATGTTCAGGAGGAGGTCGTCAAGCTGGTTCCGAGTTTCCCTTTGCTTCTGAGTGCTCAACTTCACCTCACCATTCTTCCATGATGCTGACGTTAAGTGAGAGTATGAATGTTGTTCATTGAGTCACAGGCACTTTATGAGAACCTGAGGACTTTCCTAACCCAGCCAGGCAAGCCTATGAGAAATTCTGACACTGATCTATGTATTTACAAAAGTAGGGCTTAGTCATCTTTTTTTTTTTCTTTTCTTTTTAAGAGATGCAGTAAGCCTGATGTAAGCATTAACTGTGTCCTTTGCATATCCTAATATCTGCTTCTCTCAGCCTGTCCCACCCTCCCCTCTGTTCTTTGTAGGTTGAGGAACTGAGCCCAGGATTTTCCAAAGCAGGAAGAGTATACATTGCCAAGGTAACTAGTCACTTGTTGCTTTCTTTCGTTCAGTCATATGCTTCTAGGATAAGAAATATTTGTATTAAAAAATTGTCTTTGTCTGTAAAGTGCTAAGCATGTGTAAATTACTCCATGCAGAAGCAAGATTTTATAAGATGATCACATTTCTAAAAAAGGCCAAATTATCTAGCGCAGAGGCATTAAAATTCAGGGAGGATTTTGCCTTTGAGTCATCCAGTGGAGCATCCTCCTTGTTTTTTAACAGATCAAATTCTATATAAAGCAGTACTTGTAAACCACAGGCTGGAGGTTTAATCCCACCACCACCATGGATTTCTGTGGTGTGTACAGAAAGAGAATCATCGAGAAAAGTAAAGGATAAAGTATGTCTCTATTTTACCAATACAGATGGGAGTCTTGAGTGATGATTAAATACACCATGAGTGCATGGAGCTGGAGCTCCAAAGATCTTTGTTTGCATTGAGGGAATAATTGGTTTTGAACTCTTAAGTGTTAAAATTGCTGCTTAATTCCTACAACCTCCAGTTGGAGCCTAGAAATATTTAAAGCCCAAATAGCTTTAGAAATATTAGCCAGAGTGGGTGTAGCAAAGAGTAGCTATAGTCATTCTCTGTGAAATTCCTGAATTCCCAGTGTCCCAAAGACTGTGAATTTTATCAGGGTAGCGTGCAAGTCGTAGGATCTGCTTGGTCTGGAGTACATTATTACTGGAACCTAGGTGCAGAATTTATTTCACAATAAGCATCTTGTTGAAGGAAAATGAAGGTGATAGCAGAGGAGGAGTAGCCTTCACACCAGCTGGACTTTGTCTTTGATACATTGCAACTCACTCTGTGTGTTTAGTCATGAGCCTATTAGGTTAAATCAGCTATGTATTTGTAAATCAGCTAGCCTTTTGTTTCTGGCTGCTTATGTACCATGATGAATGTGCTCTTAATTGCTTCTTTCTCTGCTTGTAAATATAGCCAGCATTCATGCAAATTCAAAATCACCCCTAAATGTCTTGTATAGAGTGAAGAATGGAAGACTTGGAACTTATTTCCAGCGAAGTTGCAGCAGCAAATCCTTGCAAGTCTTAACCTGAACAGATTTTCAGAGTTGATATAAAAATTTGGGTTTCATTGTGTGTAATCTGATAGGTTTTTATTGGGCTAATAGTTCACCCCATGTCTGGCAGATGTGACTGAGCTTCAGAAATACTCTGCAAACACAAATTACCATAGAGTTTAATAGGACTAGTTGCATCTGTTTGATTTTGTTTCGGGTTTTTTTTTCCTAATCCCAGGCTCTGTCACTTTGGATCACATACTTAATCACAAAATTTAAAAAGTGCAATTATTATCTAATTATTTTGAAGGAGATAGGACTCTGATGGGTCAAATTTCAAAGGAAAAAAGAATTGTGTTTTATAGTCATCTTCTGACATTTTTGACTGATATGCAGGGACACAGGGTTTTTAAAGGCTTCAAGGATGTCCATGACTCCATCTGTTTTGGATTCACCAGATGCAGAAATTTGACAGTGCTCACAGCAGAACAGATAGTTCTCTTTCAGAACTATCCGATGACACAGGAAAACCACCAAAATACACACATGCACATACTGTGCAGTGACATTTCAGAGTCTGAAGTAATAGCCCTGCAGGAGTTTTAACTGTCATCCTTATCCTAACTGAATGTTGGCTTTTCATGGCAATTACAACAATGATTAACTGCATTGCTGATGTTTGGTTTTTTTTTAGCAGCCACTTCCTTTTACCATGCTTGTTTCATAGTCCCCAAATGCCTCTGTGACTCTCTAGGCACTGAAAACCTTCCTATTACACAGAGGGATGACTGTTTCTCTGCTATTGGAGAAGAGTTCACGATGTAGAATATTTCACACCTGTTGTGAAACCTGAGAGACCTGTAAATATTGGATGTTACAGTGCTTGCAGTTGAACCTAATTTTTAACAGCCTAGGGAATGTAAGCTTCATAAGATGATGTGCTCTCGGTATAGAGGTTTTATGATGAAAGAGGTGTGAGGAATAGTGGCTAAATGGAAATAAAAATAGTTTCGAAAATGGTGAAAACCACAGGGACACCTTAAAATTTCCAACTGAAAAACCAATCTCCTTGCCCAAAACAAACAAAAAAACCCAACACAAAAATGAAAAAAAAGGAAATCTAGTATTCCATAATCTGATGGTGATTATAATGCTTTGTGAATGAAGGATACTGCAGGAAGTGTCAGAAGCCTGAAACTACGCTGTGCAAATGGTTAAGAGGTAGAAATAGCTCTTTTTATCAGTTGCCAGGGTTCACAATTGCTCAGTTACATTTGCTGCCTATTTTTTCCTGTTTAACTCTTCTCATATTGTCATTTTTTCTTCACAGTGTTACAGGGACCTGGGGAACAACTCTGCAGCTGTTCTCTGGATGAATCTTGCTTCAGAGCTGCCAGCTAATACAAAAGAGGTAGCAGTCTCAGTAAGCACACATTGATGATGAGCAGAGATAAAATGGCTACAGAGATAAAATTGTTTTCTAAAAGATGTTCCAGCTTGTAAGCCCAGGTTTTAAAGTCTTTTCCTTAGTGTGAACTCTTTTCTCCTCTTGGAACCTGTTATCCAAATGCCTAAAGCAATTCAGCAAAATAATGACAAATATTAAAAAGTCGAGAGTATGTCTGATACAGGCTTAGAAGTCCAGCACACCACCACGCAAATACTGTGTTACTTGCAGGGTTAGGTTACAGACACATTTGAATGCACAGCACGTATTCAGCACTGCCGCTCATAAGCTGGAATTTCTGCAGAACCGCTGAGCAACTGCAGTACCCTTCCCAGTAGACCATTTCTGGGGAAGGTTTATTCGTCTGGGCACTATCATGCATGGCCAGCGCAATTCAGATGGGGCCACCTGAGCTGAGCGGTTGTCCTAGGGCTGGAGCACTGTATTACCTCTTCTAATTACCTGTGTAGCTTTGGAGGAGCAGCCAACATTGGACTCTTGTGCCAAGTTAGCTCCTAAGCTCCCCCAGGCTGGAGCTGATTGTGCTGAGCCATTCAGAAGTTTGTGTGTGCTGCCCGGCTTTTTTTGCCTTTTTTTTTTTTTTTTTTTCATATCTAGGATATTTCAGCTCTTTTATTACTTTTACAGGGTTTTGTAGAGCAGACTGTACTGCATTTTAGAAACTACCATCTGGCAGTGTTCCCCAGCTGGGAGCTCTTTTGCACTTTCCTTTCCTTTGCACTTTTACTGTTAAGCAGAAACTGTATAGATGGCGCCCTCAAATTACTGCCAGTTAGAAACTGAATAAAAACACATCAGCTTTTAATATTAATCTGATGTTATTTGCATCATCGTGAAAAACGCAAGTGAAGCAATGTAAGCAAGGTCCTCTAGCTCTACAGTTTCAGCCTTAGTCTGATGGAATAAACATTCTGGGTGGAAGGCAGAATCATAGAAATACGCAGCATTTTCATGCCACTCTGTTTTTAAGGCCATCGTTAGTTTTTAAGTTGCTGTAGCAAAAGTATTCTGCTGAGATTCAGACCACAAGTATGCAAGAGATCTGGGCAAACCATCTGGCAAGGAGCTGGCTTGCCTGTGCTACCACCTGCAGGGCACTGTCCAGTATTGCATAAATCACTTGGCCACCGGCTGCTGCCAAATCTGGGGAAACCAGGGCATGGAGCAGGATTTATTCCCTTCTTGCAGAAGGAAATATCCTAACTGTGCCTGATGAGGAGCTTCCTCACTGTATGCTGGTTGGAAATCTCTCTAGACAGAGTTAGAATGGTATGTCTGATAAATAGAAGATGATTTTTTTCTGAAAGAACAAGAAATATATGTGTTGGAGGCATAAGAGTTTAATCAGAGAAGCATTGAGATTTTCAGGAAAGATGAGGAGAGCACTACAGGCAGAAGAGTCATGAACAGTTAATTCTCTCTCCCGCTCTGAAATTAAAAGTGGGAGTTGAGGAAGGAAGCCAATGCTTAAGTGGCTTTGTTAAGTCTTTGCAAATATTAGTTCTCATCATCAATCAAATAACTTCCATCATGTTGAGAAGTAAAAACAAAGGCATTTATCCAGACGATGAAAGTCAATGAGGGAGCAGAGTTTTGAATTCTGCTGGTTTGGTTGTCAGTTCTCATCTCTCAAAAGGAAACATAAGAGAAACTCTCTTTGATACTTAGAAAACTTAAATAGACTTCAAAGTCACTAGCGTCGAGAGGGAGGTACAGGGGAGGAAAAGAAAAGCATTAGGAGGAAAAATGTAAGGGTGTATACTTAAAACCTGGTATGGGGTTGGAGAAGAAAAGGGAAATTCTCTTTTTTAATTGTTTCAATTAGTCTGTATATTTATCTGTTCTCTTACTGCATTTCCAGGATGCAGAAAGCGAGAGAGAACTTGAAGAGATGCGGTCAGTCTGGGAAGAATAAATATGTAAAGGCTTATTCCACTTGATACTGCACAGACAGTAAAATTCCAGTTAAAGGGATTTCATGATCCTGACCACTTTGATTGATTGCACTTCATGGATAAGCCACAAGAGTTTACAGGAAAAAACACGCAGCAGTCTCATCAGCATGTCCAGGAAAAATGCTTGGTGGGATTTAATCGGATAAAATTTTGTATTATTTTCCTTCTTGCAGCACTGCATCTGTTTGATTTTAAAATTCCTAAAAAACGTAAAATTCCTAAAAACAGGGGGCGGGGGTGTATAGGTAGAATTTGTGATATAAAAATATTTGTGATTATGTATATATCATAGATATATGTGAGATACATACTTTGTGATATAAAAATATGGACACAAATATATACATATTTATATGTACACATACCTATTTTATGTCACAGACTCTACCTATCTAACAACCTGAACTTCAGGCCTGCTTGCTGGTGAGCTCTCAACTGATTCCTGAGGAAGTCTTCAGCCAAAATTTTTTTCCAATTAACTGTTTTCTCTTTTCCTTATTAATAAGTATTAATTGAATCAGTTGAAATAATAACTGATTGCATGCCTTTCATAGATGTTTAGGTGAGGTAAAATTCCAAGCCACTGTGCTCGGCAGTCAGTGTGCCGCTGATTTTTACCAGCGTGACGCACTGGAGGCAGCGGGATGTTCTCCCTGCCCTCAGCCTGGTGATTCAAATGGGCGCTGACACTGTGACCTAAGAAAAGGTAATTACAAAAAAAAGATGACAACAATGACTTAAAATGAGCGAGTTGTCAGCCCTTTCTTCCTTGCTGTGAAAAAATGGATGGTGGTGGCCAAAACATACTCTTGTTGGTCCTTCCCAGCTATGCCTAAACTACCTTTACTGGTTTTCCACTGGGGGGAAACCAGCACCGCTCACTATGGTGGGTTATTACCAGGGGACCAACAGATTTCCTTCACAATACAAACTTTATTTTTAAGAGGTGCACTGCTTTTGTCAGAGAAGCGAGTAATAAGATTTTAAGACTTCCTCCTTCACTCATGCGAGATTGAAAACTTCTTACGTCCTTCTAAACTACGCTGCTATGGTTTAGATGTAATAACTTAGTTTGAAAAGTAGTTATTTATCAGTGAAACACTGGTTACAGGAACAGGTATATTCTGTGGCAAAGGCGATGTTTCCCTGTGATGTTCTTCTACCAGTTCTTCTTGACTCATGAGGTGACACCGAGAAGGTGAAGCTGACAACTGACATTTCCTCTGACAGCTGCTGGGTACCAAACAGGAAAAGTAAACTGTGCTGTACACGGACACAAACGGTGAAGCAAAAGCTACATTCAAAAATTTCCCCAAATATTTAGCAAGGCTTTCTTGATATCCCTTCAAATTTCAACTGGCAGCTAACCGGACGCTTATTTTTTAATGTTTGTTCTGTCTTGCCACTTTATATAGTGTTTATGAAGTGTAAAGTAAAAAAGTGCAAGAGTAAAACATTTCTTAATCACCTTTTTAGTCCCTTGCACATGGTGTGTTAAACTGATGGGGTTTTTACTTTGTGAAAATAACACTGAAGGGGAAATGCGTAGCAAACTCGAGCTTAAAAACGTCCCATTTTATAGATTTGGCACTTTTTAGCCTCCCCTCCCCCCCCAATTAAACTCTCTAAAATTTTGGTGCTGAACTCATCTCATGAGATCCAAGCAAGTTTATTTGCTTAAAATGCTAACAATTGATACTTATGAATGAAGAACTGCATCCTGACAGGGTACAGTTGATCCCTGTGTTTTTGCGCAGAGCTCTCCTTGCAATGAGAGGGCACTTGATCTGTAATTGTGGGACATTTTTATATTTAATGTATGCTTTTCTTGCAGTTCTTCAGTGGAATGATGAAGCTGCCTTTTTTACTTAGTGTGAATCTGTCTTGTTTTGAGTATTTCCCAGTGGATGACCATTTTCTTCTTCTAGACATCCAATCTTTAAATAATTGCACAAGTTTTTCAGCTGTTTTCTTTTTGGTTGCTTAAGCCGAGCTGGGAAATCCTCAACAGTGATATCCGAGAGGTGATGATCAGCAACTTGATTCCTTCATGGAGGATTTGCAGGGGTTTTTTTCTGGAGAGAAATGGTAATAGCTCTCAAAACAGTCGTATAGTTAGCTGTACTTGCATTGCCTTTCCTTGCCAGCAAATCCCAGAGTGATATTAATCAGTAATGTTTGCTGTTCTGTGTGTTGCTCAAACGTTGCTGCCTTCCAAAAGTAAATGGTTTCAGCGTATGTAATAGGAAGAGTGCGAAAAGGAAATATTTACACTACAAAGAGTCCGTAGCTTTGCTTACTTGCAGACTTCTTCAAGCCTTCACCTGTTGTTTAACTTGTCAAAACATAAACTGTTCAGAGGAGCCTTTGGATTATGTATTTTCTGGAGATAACTTTCACTCTGTGTTTCCACAGATTTAAATTCTCCTTTGATTTTTGTGGGGTGTCTGTTTCAAAACAACAAGGGGTTGTAGGCTTGAGGAAAAAAAAAAAAGCCAATTTGCTGTTCCTTTCATCTGCTGCTTGGGATTCTGTGCTGGGTTAGGTCTGAGTATGTATGTTAGGAGGGGGATACATGAGGAAAGCATTTTGTTAATTTGTTAATTGCCAAGGGGCTGTATTGGTTGGCAGCACCTCTCCGGATAAGCAGCCGCTGTTAAAAGTCCTCATGAAAGAGTGTTGTAAAAACACAGGTTTGGGTTACAGGCCAAACCGCCTGTTCGGAAACTGATACCAAAAATCTTGTTTTTCTTACCAATAGAAACTGAAGGTGTTTTCTTTGGGGGGGGGGGGGGGGGGGCATTTGGTGCAGTCGTGTGGGCCATACTGGGCTGTGACCAGAACCTCTGCTGTCTTTGAGTAAAAATAACCTGCTTTCCTGGAGGAAAAGGTGGTAATTAAATTATGGCAATTCTTCTCACTTGGCATTCATTCTCAGATGATTTCACATGGATGCAACCTTTCAGCTCTCATTTATTCTATTTCAGACCTTCGGTGAACGCTTTAAGCTTTCTGTGTGTTTGATTGCCTGCTTCACATTTTATGTTTTGGTTTGTTTGGGTTTTTTTTTTTTAATCAGTTTTGGCTTAAAAGAGCAGGGTCTGGTGTTTCGCTCCCCCATATCCTTTGTGTGTGTGGTCTTGTCCCTTTCTTGGGGGATCTGAAGTCGAGAGGTCTGTTATTCTGGTTTTCATACAGGAAGGATTTCCTCTGGCGGCACAGCTCCTGCCGGGAGAGCTGGGGCGGAGGTTTGTGTCTAGCGTGTTATTTTTTCTCGTCTGCTGTATCTGCTGGAACCTAATTAATGCGTCTCTAAGACGACGATGAAAGGCAATGACAGAACTCGCAGATCCTTTCAAGTACAGATAAAAGCTGTATTTTGCTGTTTTCAGTCTGATCTCCAGGAAGTTATGACATAACGATCAAAAGAACCTTTTTCGTTTTGGTTTTCCCTTTTCCTGGCTTGTTGTGAAGAAGAAGAATGTGACTAATTAACATAATTTAATTCTAATAGCATAGCTTGCAGGTTGATGTGGAGATAAGGCAAGGCTGTGTAACTAAAACACTTCCCAATCAACAACACTTGGGGTTTATTTTTTGATTTAGCCTCCTGTTAGGCTCTTGCTATGCCGCACGCTGGGGAGGGGAAGCCGTTCCTCCTGTTTGCAAGGGGAGGATGTGCTTCAGTAGCTTTCAGACAACATGGAAATTGAGACTTTTTAAAATTTGCACATGCTTTGCAGACTAATCCCAGAGTACAATGTGAATTTCTTGAAGATGCCTGCACTGTATACATTCCAGGACCAGAAGAAATTAATTTGCCTGGTATGATTTTGGTAGAGAAGCACTCTATCCTGCTCCCATCCAGATAAGTTTTCCTGGACTTATCCCAGGGTGAGAGAGAATAATTTCCTGGAGCTCCTGTTGTCTTAATTTTAAAACATACCTACCTGTGGTTAAATTATGATACTAAAGAATAACTGAAGCTATTTAGCTAATTTATCCTCACTGTGCTGTTCTGTTTGAAATAAAGTATTTATAAATAAGGAGAAGAGGATCCTGCTTAAAGTTACCTGTGTTACTCTCTTGCTTTTTATGCCAATACATACATAGGTGAAGAAACCCGACAGCCGGGTGGAGGTCGTCTGCGTAACATCGTTGTACTGGTACGCATGGTGGCTGTGCCAAATGCAGCAGGAAATTATGGGAAAGTAACCTACAACGTTATTGTTCATAGATCACTGTTTGTATACATAATGATGTGGGTTACACCTGTAGCAGATTTTGTATGTCAATACAAGGACTACTGCTTACATTTTTAAAATGCACCAAAGTAATCCAGCCACATTTTGTGGCACATGATGTACTCCAAGTGAAGTTGTTTTTAAATAAAGGCGGATAATCAGTTGTGACCCGGTGTGAGTATTCTGCGTCCAACCTTCACAATCCTGAAGACCATCTTTATCTTCCCCGGGACAAAAACCATAAACAAGGGGCTTGCAGGCTGTGTTTAGTGCTGGCTCTGAGTGGGTTAGACCACCTGATTTTTAGCTCATTTTACTTCAAATTACTTTGCAGAGAGAATGAGTGATAACACCGACTGTGCTTCAGTGCTCCTCAAAATCCACTTAGTTCGGGAGTTCTAATGCAGTAGTTGTACAAAGGAATAAGGAAAGTGGGAAACAAGGTTTAGGTTCCCCATCCTCGGACAAGGGACATGGGAGTCGCCTGCAACCGCGAGCGTGGAAGAAGTCTTCTCTCAGAAGGTGGCCTGAACACCACCAAGGATCGCTTAGACAGCTTTGTCTTTCCCTGGTGCAGAATTAGGGCTGTCTTCGGTGTGCAACGTCTCTGTGATCTCGCTCCTTTATTTCCTCCTCAAGGTGAGATTGTAGCATCCTCTAGTGCACTGGGTCACCTTACAGAGAGTTTTGGTTTGCCGAAGAAAAGGAGCCGGAGCCATTACGAGGGGCATCCTGCCAAGGTCTGCTGCTTTGGAGAGAAGAGGACTCCAGAAGCAGAAAAGGGGTTTGTGCAGGATGGGACCTGTGGCACAGGCAGGTCTTTGGCTTAGCCAGAGGTGTGACACACTGAGGATACCGCGTCAGGGATGGACGTGTAGGTACCCTGTTGTTTAGTGTAAATCTCTTGACTCTTTGATCATCGGAAGTTTCCGAATGACTTTTAAAAGGGATGTTTTGCAATACTTGAGTGATAACTCAGTGATTGAGGGAGTGGTGGCTTAGAGCGCAGTTGGGAAAGTGGTTTTGAGCAACTTGGACATCTGTGAGGGGACGTCAGCATTGATCCTCTGGCTTGGGACAGGGTAGCCTGGTCAGAAAGAGGGCTTTGAAAGCAGACAAATTCCATTATGTAGTTGGTTTCCAATAAAAAGAGCATACCAGAGCTGTGACCACCTCTCCCATGTGCTGGGAAACTTCTGACTCGGAACAGGAATGTCAACATCCCTTTCTCCTAGGAATGGGACAGTCATTCTGACTCCCACCCTGGCTTATTTCTGCTAAACCCAGATTTTTTTGGTTCAATGACACTTGTAATTCCTTGGAAATTCCCTGGCAAAATCTGACCTGCACAGACTGCTTGGTTTGAGAGACAACCTGAAGCGGGAGGGTTGCAAGCAATGGCCTTGCTGTCTTGTTTTTAAAGCAATTCTTGCTGCTAGATGAGTAACCGCCAGGTGATGTGAAGGAGCAGTCGCTGTTTTATTCAGAGTTATTTAGCATAAGTGCACTGCAAAGTCTCCTGAATATGGTAAATAAACTGTTGGGTTTTTTTCAGCAGAAAACACTGATAGAATTAAAATTTACATAAGTTGACTAGGCTAATATTTGAGTATTGTATGCAAAGCAAATAGTAAAATTGGAGAAAAAGCAGACCTTAGGGAAATGTTTTCACTGTGAAGGGAAATCGAGGTCAAAAGGCAGTGGGGGAAGAGAGTGGGGAATAAGATTGAACAATTAACTGCTTGCTATAGACCTGCCGTGCTTCTGGTTTTGCACATACAGGCAGCCACGGCAGTATCGGGCATGAAAACACGATCTCGGTAACTTCAGTAGCAAGAGATTTAGTTCTTTTCATAAAATGTATTTAATTTTTGCTTTCTCCAAAGTAGAAATCTGAGAAGGGCTCAAGACCCTGAAGGCAGACAAGATAATACAGGATTGTCCCCTGTCTCTGTAGAGTCCCATATATATAACAAAAGTCAGCTTCTTACAGACTGGCTTGATGTCAGCTTGACTGTGGTGTAGAAGTTAAAGACCTTTTGGATCAGGTTTTAATAATTAAGATGTTTATGAAAAGCAGAAGAGGCTCTGAGATTTGTCTAGGCTCCCTGTGCTGGGTTGCTTACATACCTGCAGTGAATTGTTTTGAAGGCAAGATTAATAACGGGCTGATTGCTTTTCTTCTTTGTCAAAGGCTTAGTTCTGCAGCCAGGTCTCTTGTGTGTCTTTTGCTTAATAATAGAGAGCACGTTCCAGCATTTCGGTGGCTCAGAAGCTGGGGTGGGAGCAGTGCAGTACCTGCCTGCGTGCAAAGACGGCTGTTGTTGCGGACGAGGAGCGGGAATGAGTTTGGACGCAGGGGACTGTAAACACACAGTGCGTTTCCCAGCATCCTGCTTCCATGTTAAAAAAAAAATCATATTTCTTGGCAGCAGCTCTCCTTAAACATGAGAAATGAGGTGGTCAAAGTATTGCAAAATCATTCAAGTAAGTGCTGGAAGTGGGTTCCTCCCCCGCCGGGGAAAGAAGAGCTGCGGTCGTATGCTTTGCACGGCGCTGCCATGACCTGCGCGGCAGCATTTCAGTGCCACAGCAAACGTGTACACCTAAATCTTCACGATCTGGGCTGGAAGAGCCCCAACTTTAAATGCCTCATGCGTCGGTAGGAACTGGAGGTAGGGAGGGAAGCACGGCTGGGGAAGTGGAGCGGGATGCTCCTGGGGCCGTTGAACCTTGCTGCGCCCCGGGCAGGCGGCACCACGGGCAATGCCGGAGCGAGTCACAGTGGGGGTCCTCGTCCAGCCCAGCGCCTTTGCCTCCTCCTTGGCCTTCGTTAATGTAAAGAGTAGAGGGATGTTCAGTTTTAATGACAGAGGATGGCCTGCACACCGTGTTCCTGTGTCAGCTGCTGGCAGGTAGAGAATAATATAAAGCCCAGGAAAAACCAAGGGATATTTATCAGCATCCGACAGTATTCTTGGTGAGCAGCAGTGACCTCACCTGTTTTTTTGGTGGGTGGGGGCCAAGGAGGGGGAGCAAAACACACTCAACGTGCAGGTGGGTTTACACAGAGCCTTAGGGATCTGAATCTCGCCTTGTTTCAACTCAAACGGCTGCTGCTGCCTTCACTTCGTGCTGGTTCCCATGGGGTTATGGTGGGCCTGTTGCTTCTGTTGACCATGAGTGTCGTGGTCATACCAGTGCCACCGGTAGCACTGCAGTGTGGGATGGCCTTGAACGTGTCCCTGTGCTCTGAGATGGCTGAGGCCCTGGGGCTGTTCCCATGTTCATTCTCTGGTTTAGTCTACCCATAAAATAAGGTTGAACAAATAACCACCTGTGGTCCCGGGTGGGAAGGCTGGCCACTGGGCAAGGAGCGCGGGAGCCTGTGGTGTCAGCATCTCCAGCATGTGCTGCTGTCGAACAGAGGGTCTCCAGCTGGACCACAAAAGCTGAAGACGACCATCAGTGGCAAAACTCCGAGCAGGCAGGATATGATCCCAAGATAACTACTGGTTTCCGTCTTAGGACATCTTAAGGGATGTTTTCACAGATGCGTGTCTAAAGAGGAGGAGAAAACTTGCACTTGCTTTCGAACCTTGGTACCACGGAGCTGTTGCTGACCACTGACTTGTTCACGCTCAGCAATTTTAATGGCCCATGGAGGCAGCTGTGGCATACCCAGGGTGGCACTGGGAACCCACCAGTCCTGATGCTCATGACCAGGACTTCATTTCTGTGCTGTACTTCAGGGGAGTTTCAAATCCTACTTGTGCTCTTCATGTTCTGGGTAAGGATTTATGTCATGCATTTGCACCAGATGAGAAAGTTCCCCCTCCCCCCCCCAAACCTTCCTGAACCTCCTTTCACACCATTAGTAACACATGAAGAGCTGGCAAGTGGGTATTAAAGTATGCCGTAGCAGAAAACATTACTGGGGCAGTGTTTCAATGGGTGAAATGAAAATGAAGTCAAGAAAGGCAGCTGCGACCCGAACAACTGACTCTGAGTTGTTATGGGAAATCCCAGCGTGCTTTTTAGGACCAGAGTTTTCCTGATGAGAGCAAACACCAGCACAGGCAGGTGGAAAATTATTTCTGCCACCTTCCCCCTCCAAAAGACATAAATCCAGCCTTACCCATTGGTAAAGCCTCTGAAGGAGATAAATTGCCTGTTGGTAAATTATTGTCATTAGGAGGGGATTTGTGCCATCCTCTGAAGCTCCTCAGGGTGGCCACAGGCTGGTGGCACTGAGATAAGCATGGTTTTAGCTTGTGTGGCTGTTTCTGTCCTACCTTTTGGGGGCAAGGGGGTGAGAAAGCCCCCCCCCACCCATGCCAAAACCTTCCCGAACTTCCTTTCACACCCAAACTGGAGCAGGGAGACTTGCTCATGGCTTCAAACTGATGGGGCCATCCTCCCTCTCCCCAGCAGCTGGTCCTTAAACTCTTCTTAAGCTCCATCAACAACACACACACCACCCCCCCACTCAGCCTCCCTGAGCTCCTGCATGGCTTTCCTTGATGTTGGGAATCGCATCCGCCCCCGCAACCATCCTCCTCCAGCTTTCTGGTGAAGCAAATTACTCCTTGCTGCACCCTGGGGTGAAGCGGGGGTCCGGTCCTTGCGGGGAGGTCCCTGTGGGGAGGTGGGTTTGGACCTGTTTGGGGGTGGGAAGGTTCAGGGGGGTGCAGGACGGGGGCTCAGATGTGAACGATGCTTCCAGCCACCACCCTCCCGGAGAAAAGGAGCGGAGCCAGGTCCTGTGTCAAAGGCATTTATTGCTGCGGGGACTCACTGCGCTTCGCCCTGCAAACAGGGACGGGGATGCGCTGCGGCAAGATCCACCTGCGGGCAAAGCATGATCCGTTCCCCCCCCACCCGCCCCGGCCCTGCCAGCTCCAAACCAAGGTGGGGTGCAGCACAGATGGGACCCACCACCCACCCGCAGCAGACGCTCAGGACTGGATGAGCACGGGCTGCCTCTGCCGCGCGGTGACGGTGAAGGGCCGCGGCTTCAGCGCCAGCCCGTGGATGCAGTCCATGGTGAGGTTCTCCGCCGGGTTGGCGTGGAAGGAGCACTGGTGGAGGAGGATGGCAGTGAAGAGGAAGAGCTGAAGCTTGGAGAGCTGGTCGCCGATGCAGCGCCGCTGGCCGGCTGAGAAGATCATGACGCTGCCGGCTCGGTCGCGGTCCAGGCGCTGCTGCACATCCAAGAAACGCGCGGGGTCGAAGCGTTGCGGGTCGGGCCACTTGCCGCAGTCGTGGTTGACGGACCACTGGTTGATGAAGACCACGGTGCCCTTGGGGATGTGGAAGCCCTCAAGCTCCACGTCGTCTGTGGTAGCGTGCGGGATGGTGATGGGCACGAAGCTGGTGTAGCGCAGCGTCTCGTAGATGAAGGCCTCCAGGAGGGGCAGGTGGGGCCGATCCTCGGCCGTGGGCAACCGGGAGCGTCCCACCACCCGGTCCAGCTCAGCCTGGAGGTCCCGCTGGAGCCGCGGGTGCTTCAGCAGCAGCAGGAGGACCCACGAGAGCGCTGTGGACGTGGTGTCCTGTCCTGCGCCAAAGATGTCGGTCATGGCGCCCTCCACGTCCTCGGGTCCCAGCCCCTCGGGGGGCCTCTCGCTGCGCTCGACGGCGGCGATCATGACGTCACTGACGTCGCGGAGGGCGCGCGGGTCAAAGGTCTGGCGGTGCTGCGCCACCTTGGCGCGCACGAAGCCGTGCAGCTCCCGGTTGAGGGCTTGGAAGTCGCGGAAGACGCGGCGCACGGGGTTGGGGAAGCGCAGGAGCCAGGGCAGCACGTCCACCACGCTGCCCGCCCCCACCGTCTGCCCGAAGCGGTCGTTACGGCCCAGCAGCGCCGCGAACTCGCCGTCGGCATGGCCGTAGCGGCGGCCGAAGCAGAGGGCGCAGAGGACGTTGGCGTTGGCCACCACCAAGAGCGGGGCGGGTTCGAAGTAGGCGCCGCCCTGGCTGCGCTGCAGGAAGAGCCGGACGAGGTCCCCCGCCTCGGCCGCCACGTGCCGCTCCACCTCGGCCGCCGTCGAGCGGGCGCGCAGGGCGGCGTGGGCCAGGCGCCGGCGAGCCCTCCAACGGGGCGAGCAGGACCCGAAAGCCACGCTACGCCCGCCGGACACCAGCTCGAAGGACGGGAAATCCGGCCGACCGGCGAAACGGGCGCCCGAGCCCACCAACGCCCGCCGGATGACCGCCTCGCCGTTGAGCACCACCGCCCGCCGGCGGCCCAGCCGCAGCTGGAAGACGGCGCCGTACCGACGCTCCAGCCGCCCGAAAGCCAAGTGGGGCAGGCGGCCCAGCTGCAGCGCGTTGCCCACCAGCGGCCACGCGAAGGGGCCCGGGGGGCTCCTCTTGCCCGAAGAGCCCCCCCGGCTGCCGGCTCGCCGGCGGGCCCCGGCCAGCAGCAGCAGCAGCAGCAGGAAGAGGAGGGCGCCGAGCGCCGGCGCCGCGGCCGCCCCGTCGGGGCTCCCCGCC
>NW_010972613.1:1350318-1378511 GCF_000737465.1 Haliaeetus leucocephalus | reverse complement strand
GGGGAGAAAAACGGAGGAAGCGGGGGGGAAAGCGGGGTGTGCCGGGGGTGTCTGCCCGGCTGCGAGCTCCGCTGTGGAAACGTGGAGAGGTAATCGGCAACCAAAATGTATCGGGAAGCGGGGAACGTGTATAATGCCCTATTCACCCCCCCCCCCAAAAAAAAAATAATAGGGCTGCCACCCTCCCCAAACCCACCAGGGCAATAATAGGGCAGGGGATGCTCCATGTCCCGTCTCCCCACCGAGCGCTTTCCCCTCTTTTCCCTTTCCCCACGCAGTGCTGCAGAGGGCCCCTCGGCACTTGCGGTTTTTGAGAGCCTGGCCCCACGCTGCGGCTTTTCAGTGGAATTTGGGCTCCGGGCGGGTTTTTGTGAATCTGACGCTGGATGTTGACTGATCCTGACCAGCCCTTGGTCCTGAACGTCTCCGCGTCCTGAGCATCGCCTGGGCCTGCGTGTCAGAGGTGAGGCTGCGGGTACCGGCCGGGACGGGGTGCGGGGACACGCGGGCACGTTTCAGGTTTGCTGTGTTACTGGCTGGCCCAAAATTTCCCGGTCCCCTTTTCTCCTGCCTGTGAAGCAGTCACCCCTGCATGCGACTGTCAAACAGCTGGATAGAAATGCCTGAGAAGTGATAAAGAGGGTTATTTTCATTAGGAGAAGTGGCATTTTTCTCACGCATCCCCCTTCACATGTGCTGCTCAGTGATGTCCCCCGGGATGCTGAAGAAGAAGGTCCCACCGAGACAATCGGGAACAAACACAGTGCTGCAGAGATTTCTGTGCTTGCTGTCACACTGGGGACGCGTCGCCTTCTTGCCGAGGCTCTGCCACCCGCCTCCCACCTCCAGAAGCTGCTCCGGCTTCGGCTGGGCTGTCTGCAGGTGGGGACCCGCAGTCCCTGGCAGAGCCCCGCATCGCGCCCGCTCAGGGCTTGTAGGATGGAGCGAAACTGGGTGCTGGCGATGCCCCTGAAAGAAAGACTGGATTTCTTCTAAAAAAAAAAAAGGGATGCTGGTATCGGTGGGAACAAAAAAAAGAAAGAGCAGAGTGTATGCGGTTTGGTAAAACAGCCGTAGCATTTACGTGGTCGCCTGGTGGTCCTCCAGACTTGCTGCTCCCCACCTCAGTTCGAGTGAGTGTGGCTGACGAGCAGCTTTCCCAGGTTTGATGCCAACAGGGATTCCCGGTGGGTGCCGTCGCTGTCGCCATCCCCGTGCCACAGGTCCTGCGATGGGCGAACACCAGGGATCACATGTGGTTTAGCTGGAGCGTGCCCATGGAGATGTAACTCATTCTCACATGCTCGTGTTCCTGGAGGAGCCGTGAGCCGAACCCCACACCCCTGCAGTGTCCAGAGATGGACGGAGAATCAAAAAGTGTGCCAGTCCATGGCAAGCGAAGCCAGCGGGCAAAGCCTAGGTCTTCTTGTGAGAGGAGCCTTTAGATAGTTACTGCAGCATTAGGATTACGCAGCGGTGTGTTTGTTGTTCCAGGAGGGATTTTGTACTTGCCACATTTTCCTGTGAAAATTGGGATTTCTGTAGGTTGCATGAGAGCTCAGTGCTGGGGAACAGACGTTTTCCTGGTGGATCCCAAGGGAGCGGCAATGCGAAATCAAATCTTAGGCACCTGCAAGCTAAAGTGCATCAGTGTAGGGGCGAAGTGTACGGCCGAGCATCCCAAGCGGCCGCACCGGCAGGGAGACGGCACGGTCCGCAGCATCCCAAGTGCTGGAGTGAGGCGAGGAGCGTGCCCCCTCCTTCCCTCCGGCAGCTTTTCTACAGCCTCGAGATTTATGGCTCAGCCGTGGAGCTCACATGCGGTTTTACCCGTTGTAACGCTACAGCCATTGTCACGCCTGTTATCAAGATTCATTTTTCAGGAATTAAACTTCACATCACGTAAGGTTTCTGCTGGACTGGGGAAGCCAGCACCGACTGCAAGGGAAAAGCCATCCCAGGGAAAACCCAGCATTTATTTCCTCATAGTTATAGGCGTGCAAAACAATGATGCTTGATTGGATTAAGCTGCAATTTTTGGGTTCCTATAAGACAAAACTTTGTTTTCCAGCATACAACATTGCATGAGGTTAGCCTGTAATTCCCGATGGCATTTCCTTCCATTTAAAACACTGAAGTCAGTAACTTTTGCAATCTGCCTGGTGCATGCGTGTGCTGGCTTTGGGGAGGTTTCTCGGCGGCTCTGGGGAAGGTCGAGGGCTCCTGGTGCTGCAAAGGCTTTGCTTTAAAAGTACGTCGGTCACAGCAAAGTAGCGAATCCTATTTGCTTGGGTGCAGGAAAATTAATTCGTCATGAATAATGTGAAATGGGAAATTTTCTCAGCCATTTCCCAAGCTGGTCACCCCAAAAACTAGTGTCTTGGGATCGTTCATTGCTCCCCCCGGCTCTTCGGCATCGTCTCCAGCCAGCAGGTTCCTAAAGCAGCGTGTGCGGGGGAGCAGCCGTGCCGGGCTCAGGGGGGCCGGGGCAGCCCCGAAGGCTCCCCTCGCTGCCGAGCGGGGAAATGGAGCCGCAGTTTTCACACTTATCTGTGGTGCTGGGCCAGAGACAGAAAATAAAAATAATAAAAGCAATAATAAAACAGTAATAATAACAACAACAACGATGATGATGATGATAATAATAATAATAATAAACAACTTGTACAGAGTGCTACCATAATTATTTTCAGACTAACTCCGCTGCTGCAGTGATCATTGCAGCCCATGCCATCTCTCCCCAAACAGCTTTTTTTCAGGGCAATTCCGTGAGTTTGGGTTGTTTTTTTAAGTTCTGCTTTTTTTTGCTTTATTTTCCTAAAAGATCCTGAGAGGAAGAACAGTTGGTCCCATGGTCCAAAGGCTGGTGCTGGGCCAGGGTACCTGCGAGCGGCAGAGGAGGTTTTTTGCTGCCGGGGGGGGTCTGGAGGGGAGCGGCATGGCTGGGTACCATCCCGGTGAAGATGCCGGGCAGGCGGCGGGATGCTGGCAGCGACGGCGTCGGGGTGTTCACGTCTCTGGGGGGGGTTCCAGCCGACGTGCAGGGGCTCAGCCTCCGCGGCCGGGGCTGAACTGGGATCTGCCCTTCGAGTCCCGTCCTCGCCTCGGGGGTCTTCACCTGCATCCCAGACCAGGCGGGGATGGAGCATCACTGGGCACGTAGAGAAGAAAATTAAGAGGGAAGGGAAAAAAAAATCCCACACCGTGGGAAAACGGGGAATGGCTGCTTGATGCAACTGCGGTGGTTTTGGCTCCTTAGTCCTCTGGTTTGGGTTATTCTTCTTTTTTTTGGGTGGGCAGAGGAAGGCGAGGAAGCAGATGGGAATTTCCAGTGCCGGGAGGCTGAGAGGCAGCAGCAGGAAAGCTTTTCCCAGCAGGATTCCCAGGCTGCATTAAAACAGTTTAAAATGTCAGCTAAATCAATCCAGGTTGAAAACTTTGGGGTTTGGTAAGCGTCTAGTCTTTACAACATCAGAAATGTATAATCAGGCCATGGAAATTAAGGTGTTGATCGTTAATTAAGCTATTCATAAATAATTAAGCTATTAATAATTAAGCTATTTGAAAAGGAAGAACCAGTCTCTCCTGCAGAGCTGGTTTCTTTTCCCTGTTTGGGGTTCTGGGGGTGGAGAGCGGCTCCCATTTGCCCCCCCCCCGCCCCCAGCCCGGGACACATGTTGGGCTGTGCAGGGTTAAATTGAAATGCTGTCCTGGGGAGGGGAGGGAGGGCAAGGGGATTTGGGGGCTCTTGTAGGGCTTGTCCAGCTTTGTGTCTCCCATTTCATTTTGAAAACTTTCACTTTGTTACATATTTATGTGTTTATATATATATATATAAAATGTAGTTTTAATGTCTTTAGAGAGATAGCGAAATCATTGGGCAGATGCGCAACAGGTAGTCTGAAAATGGTTATGGGATAACTCCATACAGATAGATATATAGATAGATAGATAGATAGATGGATTTGGGTTTTTTCGTCTCTGGACCAGCACTGCAGATATTGGTTTGAAAACCACTGCTCCATTTCCCTGCTCAGCAGCGAGGGGAACCTTCGGGGCTGCCCCGGCCTCGCTACCCACAGTCTGCTCACCTGCACAACTATTTATGTATAAATTTATAGTTACATAAATATTTAAATACAGAAATATATAAATACAGAACTGTATACATAAATATAAATACATAAATATATAAACATATAAATATAAATTTAAAAAAATCTGAGCATGCTGGAGGAATTTTGATGTGGGGAGGCAGAAATATTGCTGAGTCCTGCTGCTTCCCTGGGGCGGGGGGACCAACCTGTTGTGCTGTTTGCTGGGGAATATTCCTCTTTTCGGCACCGTCCAGGCAAGCTGGAGTCGCTGTTGCAGCGAAAGCCTCAGGTTTGGGTCTGGCAGAATTGAGTGGTGCGGTGGTGGTAGTGGGAGGTGGGGGGGGGGCACAAGGCAGCAGCAAATTCTGCAATTAGTCCTTAAAACTTCTTGCTCTGAAATGAAGAAGTGAAACACATCTCTGATGCAGGTGTTTTTTAAATCCCAACCCTGAGCAGGTGTAGGAAATCTGTAGGGAGAATGGGAGGAAACTGTCGGCTCCAGCAAAGCTGACCCTGAGGAGGAAAATGGGGACCCCAAAAAAAGATGGACATGGAATCAGAGTGCTTTTCACTTGGAATGGCCCGTGAGGTGACAAGCAAGAGACTAAGGATAATAATTTCATTAATTATTAATATGAGACTACTGATAATAATAATTGACCTCCAATAATCTTGATTTTTTAAATGGTTCTATTTTAGACTTTATATTTTTTATATTTAATTTTATTTTAGTTTCTATTTTATTTTATTGACTTTTTTTAAATTTGTTTTTTGACTTTTTGATTTTTTTTTAGGTTAAAATTGTCAATGTACATGAGAGATGATGCATTTTTTTTCCAGAGGGATGCAAGTAATAAACTCAGCCCAAGTAACCAAGAGTCCCATATCACTCTAAATATATTTGAAATCTTTATTCCAGCATAGTCAGTGAATTCTTTTTAAGAAGACCAAAAATCTAAGTAAGTGATGTTTTTTGGCAGGACTTGTCACCGATATTGCCAAAAGCCTCGGGGCAACGTGCCGTCCCGGCAGCCCATGGGCAGTGCTGCAAGTGAGGGCTCTGGGGGACAAAACCTGGGCTCCTGCTGCTTGAAAATCTTATTTGCAAGGAAAAAAAAACGGGATTGGGCATATGCTGAAGGGCTGAAGCCTGGGGGGGTGTTAAATACGATGGCTTCGAGCACCCTGCCACGGGGTGAGGCTGTGGGAGGCTGCGCTGGTATCAGCCCCGGCCAAAAAAAAATAAGCTATTGGGCTGGGGGGCCCTTTGCTCAGCTGCTGGCCCGAAAAGTGACTCCTATGGGGTCCGGGGGGGTCCGAGATGTCTGCTGGGGGGTGGCGAGGGCTGGGCTCGGCCCCATCTCCCGTGGGGGTACCAGGGCAGGTACCAGGGGGTACGTGGGCTCTAGGGTTGGGGTTTGGACACCTCTTCTGGTGTCTGGGGTGGCTGCAGGTGGTCTGATTCCTAAAAAAATGTGTTATTGCTGTTAATCGCAGCTGACGTCTGTGCCGGGAGGACCGCCGAGCGCAGACCTGGCCGGGAGCTCATGCTCAAACCTGAAATCGCTGGGATGTTGCTCCACCTTGTTTGGACATCCCGGGGGGGCTTCTCCAAAGTTAGTTTGGGTTTTTCCCCCTCTCCTCTAAATTTCCTTGGAAAAGTTCCTGGGAAAGGGTTCGGTCCGAAATCATGCTGCTTCTTGGACCCAGGCATCGCCCAGCTCCCAAATATTTTGTGTCCTTCCCTGCCTGAAGGTGTCCAGAAGAAACCAGGAGCAGAATTGAGCCCCGGCGGAGCGCAGCCCTCCTCTCCTCTCCTCTCCTCTCCCGGAGCATTTGGAGGACAAAGCTCTCAAACACAGCCAGCCCCCGCCACCAGCGGGGTGTCATTTGGAGGCTTAAAGCTGCTGTCGCAATTAGGGTACCGCTGCTCGGTTACGCGGCACGGGGACGTGTTGGGATTTCCAGCACATCCTATCATCTCCCCCCCGGGACACATGTTGGGCCACAGTACTGCTTTCTGGTCGCGAAGCCAACCGCTCCGAAATGTTTCCTTGTCCAGGGAAGGAAGGGACGTCTCACATCGCCGCAGGCTGTATCACCGCAGTTTTGGGGATGCTGTGCTCCCTCCCGGGCAATTTCCACCTCGGCTAGCTCAGCACCTCCTCTTTAAGGTGCATTTCAACTACGCTGGCCACTTACAGACTATATTGCTTCCCCCCCCCCACACCCCTCTTTTGCTAATTGCGGGTTCTCCTTAAGGAGAAAGAAGAAACATGTTCTCCCTTTGGCATCACCAATGAGATATTAATCCCACTTTCACATCCACTGTCTAGAGATGCAATTTAGCTGCTTAACCTGGACCAGGGCCCAACCCATAAGTCCTCGATGCTGGTGAGCTGAATCCCACCGCCGACCTCAGCGTTAGACACACCTGTATGGTTTTTCAGTTAATTTAATAACTCAGTCGTGGACTTTTTGGTGTCATCCCCAAGATAAGGGGATGCTGAAGGGGACCTGGTGTTGTTGCTTTTGCAGCACCGAAACCCAGTCCCTTCCTGCAATGCCCTGCCTGCAAATGAATGCATCAGTACTTTCATAAATATCATTTTCATAAACACAGAAAACAGGCGCTGCCTGATGTATGAAAAGCTGGAGTCAAGACCGGCTGAGGTCAGACTTTGCAGATTCCCTCTGCCAGCAGTGAGCTTTGGATCAAGGACAAGATAAATAGAAAAACGAATATAGGAGACAGTTAGGAAATCAATCAAAGAAAAAAAACAAACACCAAACCAAACCGAGTCCCTTGGGCTGATGGCCACCTACGAACTCTGACCAGAGAAGTGAACGCACACGAATTAAATGCCTAAAAAAATACAGTGTCAGATGGGAGGAGAGGGTTTCTTCTTTAAATTAAAAACATATTTGGAAAAATAAATCTTTTGTAACATCTCATTTCCTCTCCTTGATTGGCTTACATGTTATCTACTCTGATTTTAAACTGCTCCGGAGGGGATTTTTCATCCTGCATGGTTATGAAGAGCCCGCCAGTGTCTGAGCACAACTTAAAATAATAGGAAAAATTCACCTGATTTGGCAGGCGGAGCCTCTCCACGGCATCGCCACGGGATCTGGGATTGCAGAGGAGCCTGGGCTGGTTTTCGGGGGGTCCCAGGGCACAGCCCCTCGCCGGATACATCCCGCTGCTTCCTCAAGTACACTTTAACTGGGATTATTTTTTTCGGGGTGGGGGGAACCAAAAACAGAAGAATTGCCTTTAACCACTTTTTGGGGGAGGTCTCCTCTCTCTCTTCCTCACCAAATTCCTGCTGGTCTAATTTTTGCCTTCCCTGTGTTATATGGATGCTAGAGATTTCTCTTTCGGTGGTCCTCCCCGCTAAACGCTGCAGCAGCTGGGGAATACACACCTCTCCTCCACGGCCATGCTTTCTTCAGCCATTTTCAAATTTATTTCAAGATAAATGGCGCGTTGCTTGATAGTAGTCATCTTGCTAAGGGGGTTCAAAACCACAAGCCTTAGGCTCCATTCGCCATTCTGCTTCCCCAGCATAAATCCCTGCAATGAATTCTACTTGGATTTACTAACCCAACGAGGGTAGAAGTGTTGCTCTCCTTATGGTAAATCTTAATGACAGTAATCACTTCAGAAAAAATTAAACCTACACACAAGGGAGCTGGGAAAGCAGCCGGTGAAGCTGGGAGCACAGCCTCGAGCAAATGGATGCTCAACCCCTGCACAGAGGTGTTGGGAAATTATTTGCTTTGAATAACCAAATCTATTAATATTTGGGTTTGAGTGAGTGGCGAGTCCCTTGCGTGCTTTTGCGGGTGACTTGGAGAAGACATCGGAGGGGGAAGAGAGTCCCGATTTGGGCTCTGCTGGGAGGCCGGCAGAGATGCAGCTCTTGCCAGCACTTCTCTTGGGTAATTCGGCTGAAGATCAGGTGAGATTTGCCCAAAGGGGACGCAGGTTGGTGGCTCTGGGGATGTAAGGAAGGTTGTAAAGAGGAAAACATGGTCAGTGTCACTCTGAGATGTTTAATGGGGGGTTCGAGGGGAGCTCACGGCCACATCCCCCAGATTCACACCGGCTGCTACGTCCACGGGGATTTTAATTTAATGCCCCCAAGGAAGGGAGGTGATAGCTGTACACCGCTAAGGAGGGGGATTAGCTATAAAACACAGCAGCAAAATGTGTCTGCCCATCCTCCTGTGGCTGGCTGAGACAGTAAGAGCTCGTTGCTGCCAATGCTTTATTAGCTGAAGCATCAGAGGGCTGTAGGAAGGATGCAAAGCTCCAGCCTGGCTGGCTTTCCTTGTGGTATGGAATTTCTTCAGGGGTCACAGGGCCAGTCCCTTAAAATCTCAGGTGTTTTGGAACTAAATTGCCTGCTCGGTTGCATTGCGATTGCCATGAAGCCAAAGGCTGGGTACTTTTCTTGCCCAAACCCTGCCTGACGGAGCACACGGGGCACTGCGGGATGGCTGACCCTCTATTTCTGCCTCCTCTTTCCCAGTTTCAGAGCTGTAACCAAGAAAGGCAGCTGACGGTTTTGCAGTTAAGGCGTTCCCACGCTGCCCTGAAGAGGTGGATTACAGCCCTGCCTGTGGTGGGTTTGGGGAAAGCTCCCGAAGCCAGGTGCTTGGTTTAACCTCTGAGAGCTCACGCGAGGTCCTGCCCCAGTCGAGGGGAGGTGGTTGGCCTCCACCGGCTCTGCCAACAGCCCCGGAGGAGCTGCAGCAGCAGAAGGGGTGGCCAAGCCCTGTTCCTGTAGTGCCTGGAGTCTCTGGTGTAGATTTTTTTGGTTTTTGTTTTTTCCTCCCCTCCTCTCTCCCTCCTCTCCCACTGCATCCAGCTCTGTCACCAAGCCAGGATCCCAGCCGCACTCTGTAACTGGGTGGATAACATTCCCCAAGTCCTCCAGCCCCATCTTGTATGGATTTTCTGCTCCAACAGTAGCACAAAATATTTAAGGAGCCCAGAGCACCGATGGCTCAGGTAGGGTCAAAGGATCTTCTTGAGCTCGTGCAAGGCACGGACGGCATTCACAGTTGCAGTGAGGACCTGCTCCTCCATGGTTATTGCACCCTGATGGTTGAACCAGGCTGAGCTTTAGCACCTTTTAAAACTGGGCTTCTGCAACCTGTAAATCCATAGATCAACAATCCTGCTTCAAGATGAGGTCCTGATAGCTGGCCTAAACTAATATCCGATTCAACACAGCCCATCTGTGCTATAAACTCAGTCTCCCTGCTCTCATGGGAAAGGCAGCGGAGGGAGGGAAGCTGATGCCAAGGTGCTGCATCCCTCCGGGAGGCTGCTGCCAGCTGAGGTTTACCAGAAGGAGCACTTGGATGTTAAAAGGCCAACATGCTACTTCCAGGCAGCTTGGGTTCACGCAAAGTTGGAGCAGCAAGGAATGAGAGCCGTCTGCTACCCTCTCGCTGGACTCAAGCCACTTTGGCCTGACACATCCATTAAAAAAGCAATGTGGGATGTTTCTCCCCCACCAAAGGCAAGGGCAGGCCCTTTCGCTATTCCCGAGACAGCCAAAATTTCATCCAAAGTGGATATACATATATAACGCAGAAGTTGTGGATACAGCAGATGCGTGTCACACAGGAACCCGGGGCAGCATCCTCACCTTATTTTAAGCCCCAGTCTTCTTTACCGAGATGCCCCTGCAACATCTTTACCCTGGCCCTGTTGCCCCTGCAAGTGCTTTGCCCACGTTGAGGGTATTTTTGGTTCAGTTCTTCCTTCTCCTGCTTCTGGAGGTTTATTTCTACAGCTCTTGCACGGTGCCGGCTGCTGTTGTGTAAAGCCTGAGCGGTGCCTCAAATCTGGCAGAGGATTGTGCTGGGGACCTACAGGTTTGCTTAGAGCTTCTTGGAGGTGTCTTCTGGAGCCCTTGGAGGTCTTCTCGATGTTGTCTCGACTCTCAATGAGCTCAGTCCTTGGGAGGCTTCATCAGCTGCTGCCAGTGCGAGCAGCGGGCTTCGAGTTGTTGAGAGCAAGTGAGGGAAGAGCTGTGGTGGGCACTGGCTTGCAGAAGACGAGCTCGTGAGGGCATCAGGTACGGGCTAAGTAAAGGGCAGTCATTTTTCATGCAGCAGATAATTATTCTGTGGAGCTCATGACTCTATTCAATCTATTTCAACTCAACCTAAAGAGCTGTAAGTGACATTGTAGCCCAGCTAGATGCTACGACATTGCCTGCGCTGCATTCAGAGCTGCCTAGGGCTTTAAGTTGGTGGGGTTAGGCCATTACCTAACCAATTACGACACGGTTTCACAAAAAAACAGAGTGGAGAACATCACATTTTCAAAGAGCAACTGGCCAGCAGCACAGCTGGCTGGAAGATGGGGAGACCTGGATTACAGAGGTGCTGGAAAAGCTCCTGCGGGGGGGGATTCTGGGGGATAAATCTGCAAATCTGCCTGTGCTCGATGCAGGGAGAGCTGAAATATCCTGGTTTATGCAGCTGGAACTTCGGCACGATGTAAAAGCGACGCGATATCTGGGGGTGTGTGGCTCTGCAGGTGCTCATGCCCAACGGGAGAAGGCAGAAACCTTTCAAATCTTGCAGGCTGGTGGATATAACAGGAGATATATAAATGGCAATGGCTGGATTTATAGGCAGGAGCGTTAAGCCTCCATATCACTTGACTCTTGCCCTTGTCTCTAGCAGGAATCCGAGTTGGTTTGGGCTATGGTGAAACAAGGGCTCTGTCTGGGAAGAAAAACAGGTCTTGGGAAGAGCTGGAAGCTTAGTCCTGGCCCTGAGAGGGCTGTGGTGATGGAGCAACTGTGTGAAGGCTGGAGATGGCTCATCCCTTGGGTCCAGACGTTTACAAACCAGCTGGGTTCAGACTCTGGAAATGGTGTTGAAATACTCCCGAAAGGGTCTGCACGTCTCCTGCAAGGTTGGGTGCAGAAGCCCTCTCCTCCAGCAGCCGTAGGCTTCTGGGGGAATTAATTTGCTTCTCTATCACTTAATAAACCGGTCCTAAAAGTCCTGCTCAAAGAAGACGATGCCAGCGTACCCAGGGATGCCACGCATGGTCTGACAGCCTTTCTTTTCCCGTAATTAAAAGCTCTTCAAGGAGTGTTTGCGTGCTGGCGGGGAGGGAGAGTGTCCTGCCAGCGAGAAGAAGGGGGCCGAAATGAGAAAGTCCCCTCTGGCGTGTGTAATGGGGAAATAATCACCGCTCGCCATCAACTGGCTGTTGTTTCTGGGCTAGCACAAGGCAGGGCAGCGCAGGCTGCTTGGCCAGGGACCAGCTCCCCCCCGCCGCTGTCTCGCCCCTGGGAGGGAGAAGAGATTAATCCACCGTCGCCACAGATTAATGCTGACAGGAGGGCTGGCCCGCGACAAGATAGATGACAGGGTTACACGGCAATGCGTGAGAAGCCAGCCCCTGTCTATCCAGCGTGGTTTTCCTTGCGTGACTGCTTTCCTCCTCTCTTCCAGCCAGCTCCCACCTTGGGAAAGGCGCCTTTAACCCGTTCCTGCCCACCGGTGGATGGGGAGCACACACGAGGCCAGAGGAGACATGGGGCAGGAGGGGAAACCTGGGACCAGGGTCAGAAATAGAATAGAAATGCCCCAAACCCGCTTTGTTCTGGGGGCAGCTTCGTTTGCTCGTTAGCCCTGCCAGACCCACAGCCTCCCTGGACCTTGAGGGTCCTTCAACATCTACAGCATCCATAATCCGTTGCTCAGTCTCCAATAAATTCACACACGTGCATTTCTGGCAGCGGTTGAGCACTCAGGTTTTTATTGCAGCTGTAGATACAACTAGTAGCTTTACTCAGTGCACCCACTTGGAAGTCCCGGCACTCCCAGGCTTCACCCGGAATGTCTTCTGAACCCTGCCAGGTGCCACCCAGGTGCTGTGGTCGCTCTGCTTTTCCCTCTATTTCATACACTTAATCATCTAAAACTGTTACTTAAGCAAGTCATAGAGCAAAGCATACATAAAGTTGACTTTTATCGTGCTTTCTGTCCCAAGATTGGTTTAATCAAATATTAAGAATATTAATTTCACTTTCCTGTCCAAGGCGTAGTGCGGAAGACGACCCCACAGCTACAGGATGGATTTGATGGTCGTTAGCTACAGAAGTGCTGGAGCTCATTAACCCTGACCAGCCAGGCTCAAAGACTCACTTTCGTTTCCAAGTTTCTACTCCAGCAAAGCCTTTCCCTGGGGGGTGGTGGTGGTGGAGATTTGCACACAACTGAACTTTTCTCTTTTTCCAGCAGATTTAGATGTTTTTAAAATATGTGATGTGATCAAAGGATCATATTTTGTACAAAATATGGACAAAGAAACAAGTATGGTCAAGTTATCTTACAAACAAGCTCCAGCTAAAGAAAATTAAAAATCCTCAGGATAAATTTAAGAAGCAGTAGAATACAACTAGTTTAATAAAAATGAACAATTTTAAGTGAAATTTGAAGTCCTGCACTTTATTTTCTGAAAAGGTGTGAGGATACACCATCTCCGATTTCTTCCCTCCTCTCGCACCTCCCCAAAATCCATTCCACACTCAAACACCTTCCAGTGTACCAAAACAGCAACTTGCTGTCATTTGCTGCACAGGAAGAATAAAAACATTACCTTTGTTTTCAGGCTGGTGATGAAATCTTTGGCTTTGCTATTAGTTTCTGGTAAGATGTTATAAAGATTTTGGACGTAACCTTAAGGTGCAGTGTTCCCTCCATTTTATTTTTCTTCTTCATTCATTTGAAGCCTCAAGGTTACAGTTGTTAAAACCTCCTTTGTGTACTGCATTTAATAACTGGACAAACAAATATTGAGTGCTCCAAAGTGTGTTTAAAGCCCCAGATTGTAGCTGGGTTATACAGGTATTTTCTGCCTTTCCTGGAAAAAGGACACAGTCCACTTGAGTGAGACAGAGGAAAGAAAGTTTCTCTGTTCCATAGAGTTACAATTTATATTTTATTTTTATTTATATTTTATTTGAAAATAAAGGCTGAAACTACTCGACAGGGAAACAGTAGATCATGCATGGTTGTTGTAGTCCCAGCAGGAGTTGACAATTTGTCCTTTCAGTTCTTTTCACCGTCAACAGTGAGGTCTGTGCCAGGAAGGATGGAGGATTAAAGCTGCATTTCAATAGCATAAACACACATTGATCAATCTTACAAGAAAAACCACCACAGCCAAAACTAATACACACCATCAGCCAAGGTCAGCAGCATAACGATAAACTCAAGTACAAGTTTGTGTAGTTTAATTAACTCAAGTTATGCAGTGAAAATAACTAAGTGTGACCTTAGACTTTGGACACTTCTACCTTTGGTTATTTTTCTCCCTGGCTAGAGCAACATGGGTTGTACGAGGACACGCCTTAAGGCTGATGCTGCAACCTCAGGTCTTGGTGAGGAAACTGAGGCACCAGGAATACTGAACTGAGATAACATAAACCAGACACAGAGATCCGATTGTTTTGGGTCGGGGTTGGGACCTTTAACAAAGATTCCTCCCCACAATCAATAACACATCCCAGTGAAGCACTGCTGTCACACAGTGGGTTTGTGTATTTGCAAAGCTAATAAAAAGGGTGAACTGGAGCCACCAAACAGCACTTTACACTTGCACGACCACAGCTGCATCTGGAAAAATGTAGCATTTGCTTCTAAAGCTGGGTAGTTGGGAAAACTTCACTGACTGCACACCATGACATACAGCCAGGCAGCTATCTGTCTGCAAAGCAAGATGCATGGAGTTACGAGATGTAGCTGTTCTCTTCTAAAGAAAACAGGAATATTTCTCAACATGACTCTACGCTCGTGTCCTTCCAACTGCAAGCCTCACTTCGCTCCTTGTGGTCTCTGTGCTTTGCATTTGTATTACAAGGGGTTTTTAATTTGTGTACAAAATGCAAGTTGCGTGTGACTAATAGCATCGCCAACTCTTCTGGCAATTCAAACCAGATGCAGCCACGGATGGGCAGAGCCTGTGTGAGTGGTAACAAACCGGTGCTGAGGGAGCAGTGGCTGATCCCAGCAGCAAAGCAGACAGCTGTTCGGAGACTAACGCAACTCTCAAGGGAAACGTGGAAACAAAACACTGCAGACTATCTATGTCTGTTTAATTCATCAAACTGCTCTCCATCGTGCTCCAGTAAGGCACGAGCAGTTCAGAGTAATGCACGTACTTCTGTATGCATTTCAATTTGGTTGTAGCTTCCTTTTCACCTCTAGATATGGGTTCAAACATAGCAAAAGTTAGCTGGATGAACGTGAGCCAGACAATTGTGCAAACACACAAAAACACGCTTTAGAATTTAAAAGTGAATATGATTTCTCATTATATTCCACTGCCTTGAGAGGAACTTTTGGGGCAACACTGAGAGAACTATTTCAAGAAGACAGCAGGAAAAGTGTTTACTAAAGGAATATTAATTATGCCTCCTTGAGGTTGAAGCAACATTGACAATAAGCTTATTTAATTAGTGTTTCATAGCATTGTGATGTAAGCAACTTAAACCCTCTATGGAAATACTTGCCTGTGCAGCTGCTACAGGGATGTCATAAATGGCTTGAGAAAGATCTTTTCAAAAAGGTTCTTGTGTTTAAAAGAAACAAACCCAAACCCCCTCCAAGTTCAGTCTAAGCCATATAACAGCTTAGAAGAACAAATATTTCCTAGATTCTTCACCTTTGCTCTCCCAAAGCCACAAACCTTTCAGCTAGCAAAGAGAAGTACTGCAGGCTATTAGAAAAACAGGTTTCCACGCTGAGCATTACATGAAGAGAGAGGACTTCAGATATAATTTCAGTTGTTCAAAGACCTAAGCAGACTTTGAAAAGGAGAAAAAAAAAGGGTTCTATTAAATTGAATTACACAGCACTAACATACAAAGAGATGCAAACAGCAGAGGACTACGATATAGGTGTCGCAAAACTCCTTCTCCACAAAGGACACTGAAGAGAAGCAACAGCAGAAAAGAAACATGACTTTGACTTTTACTGTAGCCAAAAGCAATAAAACAAACCATTCCATCGTCCCATAACGTGTCATTTATACCTAAATGATACTACACAATACGTATATGTTTACAAAGTGGGGCTTAAAAACCAAAAACCACTTGGTTACCTGTAAGCAACTTTCTGCAGGGGCAGCATGAGACATTTCATTTCAGAGACAACCTTCTGCCAAACTTCAGGTCTGGACTCTCAAGACCAGAAAGGTTAGAACTTCTCAGACATCTGGACTTTTCTGGCAGGGCATAACATTGCCTTTTACTCTAGTCTCACTCCTGAATACAGCTGAAAGTCTTTGCCAGATTTCCCCACCCTCCCTCCCAGAAGCATCAGCCTATTACAGACCACAGCCACATCAGGTTTCAGCCAACATCATTAACATCTACAATACTTTAGGCAACAACAGGATCATGTCAGACAACAGCAATCATAGACAGTATGTTGTACCATCTTCACCTACACGTAGGGCAAGTCTGAGTAACAAGTAAGTGCTGAACCTGTGCCACTACAAAGACTGAACATCTCAGTTCCTTACCAACGAGTTCAACCCCAATTTAATCCCCCAGTTAACATTTTTATGAGTTTTGATTCTTGAAACTCAGCTGCAGACAATGGTGACAGCAATGGCCTTTTGTGCACATTTTCCGAATAGAAACAGCAGATACTCCGTGGCTATGCAGAATTTAAGAACAAAGGCATTCAGCTATGAGACAGCAGACAACTTTCCATCTCATGAGATTTAGTAGTCAATATAGCACAAGTATTTATGTACCTGAATAAATGTAGCCTATCCCTGCTAGCCTGTAAGAGACAGTTGGATCCCACTGTATGTATTCTTCATTATTTGTCCCAGAAAAATTGTGCCAGAGAAAAAGAACAAGGAAAATACTTTTTGCTGCCAACCACCATATGATATTATTCTCTTTAATCAAGTTTAGAGTAGTTCACAATAGCATAGCTTATATAAAAATATTGCATAATATAAAAGAACCTTTTTAACTCAAAAATTCTTAAAAGACATCTACAGGGCACTTAGAGCACAGTTGCACTGCACATCTCAAATCAAGGAGTTGATGCATTTTGTTACCACTAGGAGGAAAAAAAACCCCAAAACATCCAGACTGAGATTCATTGAAGATTTATGCATCTTCTTACTACCTGCAGATAAAAAAATGCCTCAGTCTGAATTAACACCTGGCTGAAGCCCAGAAACCTGTAACATCATCAATATTTTCATGGTCCTTTTTATTAAAAGCAGATTTCCACAGAGAATTAATGAAATACAAAAAATGTAATTGAAATGTAAATTAACAGTTCCCAAAACCTAGCATGTTGCACCATCCAAAACAAAGTTAACATAAAGAATATGAATGGTGATCATCAATCCTAGCAATATCCTCAAATTCTTGTTGTGGAATACCATTCTGCTTTATTTTATAATTAAAGCAATCCATTAAGTATTTAAGTCACCACTGTTCTTATTTGACAAACCCACCAGTGAACCCAAGTTATGAACTACGGCCACATATTCTTAGATTTTACTGTGCTATGTCCACTGGTAGAATCCAGCTGGAGCAACAGACGTGAGGAAAATACAAAGGCTATGGTCCTCTGAAAATGTTCTCAAGAAACCACGTTAATCTAACATGTGACTAAAGCCCAGAATGGGAGATCTCTTCCAAGCAACACCTCCAGATGTGTCTCAAAGTGTATTCACCTGATGGACTTCTATGCTGAAATACAACAGATTGCTCTGCCAGCATTTGAACAGCAGCTGTGTTGGGAAAGCATCTGTAAGGTGCCACAAAGAAAGGAGCGTTTTATGGACACCTGTCTTGGATTACATGGGAAATGAAATGGAGCCTTCAGTCTTTAGCATCTCCCACTCCATCAGCATTAATAGCAAACATTGCTTCAGCCTCAGGAAGGCAAGGAGAGTCATAAATTTTACATATTCTGGTTTCACCTCGGCCTTTTCGCAGATACAGTCTAATAGGGAGAAGGAAAAAACACAGGTAAGGACATGTAGCCTACTTTTAGTAAATCATTATCATAATCACTAAAACATTATGTTAGTACATGAGTACAGAACACTGTAGAGCTATAAGAACTTCTGAAAATGTTGTGTTGATTTTACTGCAGATTAATGAGTGCTCAGAATGGCACTCATTTGTGAGAAACAGGCTGGACTTGCCATTGACAGACTATGTAGAAACCCAAAATTTAAAGGTACTTAGCTAGTTTCACAAAATCTTCCAAAACAAATCTAATGGCACGATAATCTATTCTCTCACCTTGTGGTGGAAGCATGTGCTATGATATTTCCTCCTATAGGTTTTTTGGGATCTGCAGCAAACATGGCTGCTCCATCTACTTGTGCTACCACTTGGTTAGTGATCACAACTGCCACACCAAACTGTAAGGAGAAAAGCAATAAATCAAAATCATTTATTTTCCACAATGTGAGCAGAAAAAAAAAAAGAGAGCAGAGAAAAGCAAGAAAAAAAAAAGAGAGCAGAGAAAAGCAGGGAAAAAAAAGAGAGCAGAGAAAAGCAGGGAAAAAAAAGAGAGCAGAGAAATAAAGAAGAGAGACATGCATGCACTTCTGCTGCCCTCTCTGCTGTCCATAGCCACTTTATCATGCATCTCAAAACAAAATGGAAGCAGACACTGAGCAGGCAGAAAGCCATTTGTACAACACGGCTAAGCTTTACAAGAGAAAGAAAACTGATCACCAGTCCTTTAGAGACTAAAGCAAAGTTCATAGTTTACCTCATCTGCAAGTCGAAGAAGCATACGCAGAAATCTGGCCAGATGCATCTGTCTAGCTGACAGCTCACCTCTTCCTGAGTAATCTGTCCGATAAAGGGCTGTGGCACTGTCCACTATCAGCAGCGCGTATCTGGAGAATTACAAGGTTCTCATCAACATTTCCAGGCATGAATAATGCCTCCATGGGTGCTTGACAGCACCCAGCAAATTCTAAGGCTGCATACAGATGTGGATGTAAGCTCCTCTCAACCTGTCAGTTAGCAGAATTGTTAACAACACTGACTTGATCTGTAATGTTCAGATTACTAAATATATGATAAAACCCAGTAAACCCAAAGAAAGTGGCTGCATGATTAAAAACTTAGACTTACTGTACTCTTACAAACTAGCCCAGAATTTAACCTTTCGACACCACAAATATTCTGTGGACAGGTTCCTATACACATCATACCACCACCTCCTTCCCTCTAAAGGGGCCCATAAATCTTAAGTTTCAAGCTAAAGCTGTCTACACAGGTTCAGTGCTTGGCACACTCTACATCAACACTCTGTTTCTGAAAACAATTATAAACTGATCTTTAAAATTGTTCCTCAGGCTGGCACTTGTTCTTTGTAAAGTAACATCAGTTGTCACAGTTCAAGTCAGTCACTGTCACCCAACATTTCAACAGCAAGAGGTATTAACTGATTGCTGATACATCAAACTTATTATCTGGATATGCCAAAGCATAATCCAATGTGAGAGTAACAAAACCTGATCTAATGGAGCTAAGCACTGAAGAAAGCAAGTATACTGCAAAAAAGTTAACTTTTGAAGTAAACAATTACTTTGACGTTTCACAATTATGTAATCTATACTTCTTTTGCAGTTGTTCATCATCTACAGGTAGCTTTATAACATGATTACGTGTCAGCACAAAAATCATTCCATCTAAATCAGTCTTATTACCGTGATTCAGCCATCATAGCAGATGCCTGATACAGGAGCTGGGTCTGATGATCTGTGTTAAAACCTCGAGCGTATGCCACATTATCTAGGACATCACTGCCAGACAAGCCATATCTGGAGAAATCCGTTAAAAAGAAAAATAAAAACCTTTAAGTGACAACTTCATCAATAGGAGTTATCTAGCAGGTTTACCTAAAGACGAGAATAAAAATTCACATTCCTGGGAGAGTCTTAGAGATAAAAACAGACAGAAAAAAAATGCAACACAACTTGGGGATGAAAAGAGAATAGAATGATTAGAAACCATTTTTAAAACCTATTTTCCTGTTTAGGAACAATAGTAAAGTAGAACACCAGACATTTTCCTCAAAATAAAACGACAGGCAAGCAGAACTACCATTCTGGAACAGAATATTCTGAAAGCAGTATATTGGTAATAAAAAGCAGTGATAAACAGCCTCCCACCTGCAATATCTCTGTCAGTGGTTTACTACAATAATAATAATAATAGTTAAAATCAATATCTTGCATTTAAATTATTTTTATGGCACTTTGAGAAATCCCTTAGAATTTGGCAAACCAGTTGGTTATCCTCCTTGGATCTGAAATGTAGTAATATTTTTTCCAATGAGAGAACACATACATAATTTGTTCTCATTTTTCATTTCACACTACAGCATACTTCACAGAATTACAGACTCTTTCAAGTTGAAAGGGATCTCTGTGGATCATTCCCCTCCCTGCTCAAAGCAGGATCAGCTGCAGCAGGTTGCTCAGGACCGCGTCCAGTCAGGTTTTGAACATCTTCAAGGATGGAGTCTCCACCACCTCTCTGGCCAACCTGTTCTAATATTTGGCCACACTGAACACTAGAACCCTTACTTGCTACATTTTGCATACCTCACCACATTCAACTCCAGTCAGACTTGGCCTTCCCAACCCAATTTCTGCATGCTTGGACAGTGCCTCTATATTCCTCCCAGGTCCCCTGTCCCTGCTTCCACCTCTTGTATGCCTCCTTTTTACATTTAACAGGAGCTCCTTGTTCATCAATAGTGGCCCCTGACTGCCTTTGCTTGATTGCCTGTTCAACAGGATGGACTGTTCTTGAACTTGGAGGAGTTGATCCTTGACGATCAGCCAGCCCTCCTACATCCCTCTTCATTCAAAGAGCGTGTCCCATGGGATTCTTCCAAGCAGATCCCTGAAGAGGTAAAAGTCCACTCTCCTGAGTCTACTATTGCGATCCCACTTAATGCCTTGCACCTGTCTCAGGATCCTGAGCTCCACCACCTCATGGTCACCGCTTCTCTGCCATCATAACGAGTTTTTAGGCCTGAAACTGCACACAGATGTTTAACTCCTCCCATTTGTTCCCCATTCTGCATGCATGAGTGTACAGGCACTTTGGAGAGGCATACTTAAAACGTCTACGTAAAGCAAATTAAATGGAGTGCGTACATCAGTGGTACACTGAATGCAGAAGCATGCATCAATGGACATAAGTGCACGTTCAGCTGGTAAGATGTCCTGAGAGAAGAGTGCAAAACTTTTCTGTTGTCACAGAACTATTTTTCAGATTGTGCCTGAAGAGCCAGGTCAAAGAGGGCTCTCTGGCAAAGGACCACAACTTCTAACAATACAGTTTTACACTCTAATGACACTAGTATGGCTGAATTTGACTTTCATCAGCGAACAGTATGAAAGATCCAAGTCACACTAAAATACATCAAATTAAGAATGTGAATTAAGGTAAGTATCTTTATGACTTCAGTATTCTGCTTTTCCCAGCTGGACACCTAACATCTCCCTCCCTAATTCAACTTCTAGGCTAAGCATAGCTTTGAACAGTATACTTTTAGAATCACAGTTACCAATTAAATTTGTTACCTGCATGATAGCTATTAACAAATCCAATAATCCAACCTTACTAGGCAACTGGCACCTTATGTTTGAAAGTGAATAAGAGCCAATCCTGACTAGCATTTTGAAGCAAGACCACACTGAAATATTATATATTCAAGATTAAAGTCAAGGGTGCTAGTCAAATATTTTGCAAATCAGTAGCCTACAGAAAGAAATTAGTTGAAAGATGGTTAGCCTCCATCTTAGCTGAGCTGAAGAAAAAGACTGAGCGCTGATGGGATGGAACTGACTGGAAGAAGTACTCTGTGTATACAGCCACGAACAGATACCCTCTTATGGACGTACTTATGACTGCTGTAAACATCATTTCACTTTCTCATCAGTGCCCAAAATGGCAATGTTGCCAAATACCCACTGGTGACAGGGAATATAGGAGTCATCCTCTACTCGCTGCAGGAAAAGCCAGCAGTGTCAATTGTCTTCAATGAGAGTTAACAGGATTTAGTTGGTACTGTCCCCAGATGATTAGGATTCCCTTCCAGTAGCAAAAAAGTGAGGGAAACTACTTCCTGCAGAGGAACAATTACACAATAGCTGTGGGGAGAGAGTAGCAGCAGAAAGAGGGGAGAGGAATACTAATACCAGATGTTTCCAAAGTGAACATCTGTCAAATTAACCTCCAAGACCTGTGCAAAATGTCTTCCAAAGATTTTTCTTTTGGCTTTCAGTAACAAACCATCCAAATCCAGTATTGATCCAAACCTTCAGCTTACTATTTTTTAATAACTTGACCTTACTTCATTCATTTAGGATGGTATGACAATTAGATCATCTCCCTCTATAAAGAAAATGAAGCATCTCTTGTGGGCTAGCATGTCATATTGGTTTGGTATTAAATCTTACTTGATTTTTCTACCTACTGTCATGGAAAGGCCCATAAATACTGGCCTTACCTCATAAATCTGTGGTGCTACTAAGAAGCAGCAGTCCTACCATTTCATTCTCTCTGCTTCCAGCTGCTCATTCTTGCCCCCTCCTTTGCTCCAGCACCAGCAATTTATGCTGCCCTGCTTTGAACCACATTAGCAACTGCTCTGCTTCAGCCTACAGCCTAACAGCCACTCATGCCAACACTGTGGGGCAAAAGGAATGGGAGGACCGCCTGCAGTGGCACAGAATCAAGCCTCATTAAACCAAATTAAAAATTAAGTTTCTGCCCCATAGAGACTGTTAGCTATGCAGCATGATACTACAAAGCAGGCATACTGTGAAATCAGCCTATGGCATAAGGAAGGCAGCTTTGCCTAAGAGGTCACATGGAGTCTTGGCAAAAAAAAAATCATTTTGTGAAAAAAAAAAAATACACTGAGGAATGATGAAGGGTAAAAACAAAGAAACTTTAGAGAAAACATCTATAATGATAGGCCAGGCCTTGAAGTATACTCAAAGGCTGCTTGAAGGAAACACAGTCACTTGGCAATTAAGTCTTGCTTCTCTAAATGCACGGTAAAAAAAAAAAGGAAGACAGTTGCTTTTTAAGCTAGGATATTTGTACAAAAGTTTTTAAAATACTATTAAAAAACCCCCACATACACAGCCTGAAAAACTATGAACCTAAATCAGACTAGCAAAAGTGTAGTAGAAAACTGGCCAATTGATTTTACCTTTGCAGAACATCTGAGCCTCTGTATTCAAATCAGCCCAGCCTTGCTGCATGATTTTGGCTTGCAGCTTAGAAACACCTTATTACTTCCCAAAGAAAGTGCACAGCTTACTGACATGAACATTCTAATCAGTATCTAGGTGGAAATATTTTTTAAATCTACCATCTAACTGAAATTGTTAATCTGAAGCTTAGGCCCAAATTCCAATCTGAATTATTGCATTCTGCATCCTTAAAATTCCTCTCCTACTTCAGTCAGTTATGACATGCTTCACAGCCCTTCCCAAAGCATTGGGCTACTTTTCTGTTCAAGCTGACGCAATTTCAGCAATTGATAAGCACTGCAAGATAAATAAATACTTCAACCCAAGTTCACTGAAACTGCATAAAATATCTTAATATTTAATTGAAACAACAATCACAGAGAATTAAACCCCATAGAAGCAGTTTTAATTTTGAGAAAGTCTAAAGAAATCACAAGACCAGAAGTAGCTCCTTTTTCTAATGTACAAAACCAGTACTTCAGGCTTTTAAGTCTAACCAGAATCTCTGTGTAGACAGCAGTATTTTTATTTGGGTAATTAACTTTTACTTTCCAGTTAGTATAAAAGACACATCAGAACATTCTGAGATAGAGGCAGGAGATGAGAAAACAGCTTTTCAACCGGACAGTGGGTTGCTCTCATATTTCCTAACAAAAATTAGCCAGCTGGTGTTCCAATAACCTTTTTGCAAAAGAATCTTTGTTTCAAGGTAATGCTATTGGCAGAATTTAAGAAAAATCTTTGAATGTATTTCACTAACAGTAAAACTGAATTTGAAAGAGACACTAGTAGGAAGTGAAGACACATTCCAGGGGACAACGATGTTAGCTGCTGTCATATCTAAGTAAAACTAGAAACTTTGTTTATAAAATACAGCTAATGAAGTGGTCTGACATGCATGTAGGTAGGCAGACAACTAGAAAACAGAAAGGTTTTCATTTGGTTGGTTTTTTTAGGGACAGGTCTTACTGCAACAGCCCCGTGAATTTAAGGAGACAGGCTGATTTACACAGTGAACCTTATTAACTAAGTTGTCCCATGAGTAAACGTATTCCTTTCTTCAACTAATGCTAGTTTACTTCTAGCCCTAAGTACAGACCTTTCAGCCACAGCAAGAAGACGTTCTGGACGGAAGGTCCCTTCTGTATCAATATACATAGCTTTTCCTTCACCACCACCTCGGTCAATGGGAAGCTAAAGGAAAAGCAAATGAACGAACATGAAATAAAGTATCAACAAATAATCCAGTTACTGCCTTACACCCTCAACTGATATCATACAATAAATAACATACCAAGCTATTATGATTAAAGGCACATTTGTCTGGGAGAAGTGAGAAGAAAGATTCGTGGTTCCCATCTCTGATATCTACATAAAAGGACAGGTGCTATGCTTTGAGCTGGTAACTTTAGGTGCATAATGGTGTTAACTAAGTGATCAAATTAAGCCCAAAGCCTCTAATATTTTATGAAATAGCAACCTCTATAAAGTAATAAACACTATTATTTGTTTAAACTAAGATTAGAAAAAAGGTTATTCCAAACTGATCCACTGCTGGATCACAAGAGCCAGCTGAAGGCTTTTACAAAAGTAAAGTGAAGAAAGCTTAGGATTCGTTAGCAAATAAAAAAAAAAGGCAGCTAGTCAAAGAAACTCATTGAACCCAGCGCAGTTTCTTCTTTTTCAACACTCTCGGTGATAAGAAAGGTTCTCTGCAGTCTAGAGCACCTGAAGAGAGATCAAATGCTTCTCTGCATTTAAGACCTAAAATTACACAAGGCTAATGTGTTAAATTTTGTTGTCAGAATACTGAGGAGAAAAAACAAAGCTACAGAACATGTTAAACACAGGCAAAAAACATCACAAATTTAATTGCTGCTAAAGTAACCCTAGCAGGCAGATTAAGAATGATACAAAAGATCCTAGAAAGCTGCAAGTACAACCAAGGGTGCTGCAAATACTCACGTTCTTTGCAGCTGTTTACATGTATCACATTTGTATTGGTTGAGAAAAGTGCACAAATTAGCAAATATCCAAAGGCTGTGTTGTCCGAATACTTGATTTTAATAAAGTGGACTACTCACTTGACAGGTTACTGCCAGGGTATGACACAATTGTGTTTTTCCAGTACGAAATTCCCCAAATAACTCTGTTATGGACCCTGTTTCTATTCCTCCTGAAGGGAAAATAATAATAATGATGATGATGATAACAATAACAATAAGAACAACAACAACAATAATAATAATAATTTAAAAAAGGTCACATACTTCAATCAAAGACCACATATGAAGTATTACATTTACAGAGACGCAGTTAAACACTTACTTTGGTTAAAAGTTTCAAAACCCTAATTGGAAAAACTGGTTTTCAAGCTGAAGTTTGTTCATGTTGCAGATAAGAAGTTTAAGTATTTCTAAAGATGCTGAAAAGCTGAAAGGACTTGTTTTGATTACAAGTAGGAATGGAGAGAAGATATACCTGATTTTGTTTTCTTGAAATAGATCATAGACTAGAATAAACTAGAAACATCCAAAATGAACAGCTTTGGGTATTGCATCATGACTAAAAGGTTTTAAACCTATTTCTGCAGCTTTTAAAAGAAAATCAATTGTGATAAGAGAGCAGTACCTGAGGAGATTTTTCCTTCAACCAGAACTTGTGTGTCTTATGTGGTTTTATACAAAGATCATGATGGGGGGGGGGGAAGCAGGTAACTAAGGCTAACCAATAAAGGGAAATAAAATTATTACCTTGAAGAAGTTTGTCAAGTTCTTTGGACCCAGTGGTGATCTGGATGATCTCTGACCTTCGCTGGTGGAATTCTGTTGCTGTGGTGAAACCCATCGGAACCAGTTTAGCTGCTTCAGCCTAAAAAAAACCAAACTAAGCAGTGCAAGGAGAGTTCATCCCATTCATTTACACCCTCTAGTAATTAATACTGTAATTTTCTATTTTGTGAAATGGAGAAGCACCTATGTAATTTGATGCTTACATTCTATTTTATGGACCATATATTAGTTGGTACCTCTGAAAGAGAGCTGAACTTCTGCTCAAAGAAAAAGCTTCAACACCTATTTTGTGTATTTTATGGAAATCTTCCCCTCCCCCCCATCCCCCACCCTTTTAGTTCAGTTTTTGTCCCTGTGAAACTTGAAATACTTAGGATAGACATACACCCTATTAGGAATGCTGTCTTGCTAATAGTGGATAAATATGCAAAGTAAGAAAAGTATTGGAGTTAAACATTGTGCTAGGTCAGATTTCGATAAATGAGAACTAGTTTGGCAGAAACTCCACATTCTGAACTAGAAGATGCTGTGAGATTACAACTCAGGCTTCACTCTCAGTGCCCAGAAGTAAACCCCAGGTCTCATGGTGAATATCTACCCAAGGTAGAAAATTAGCATGCTTAAGAACAACATAACAGAAGAACCACTGTACTGGGTCAGTCCAGTCGTTATAATGCAGTATCCTCTGCCTTGACAACTGCCAACAGTGGATGCTTAGGGGAAGAGTTTAACAAAGAAGAGAACAAGGGACTGACCTTCTATCTAATATTTCCTCTGGGTTCAGTTAGCGAGCTTCTTGATCTGAAGATTACCCCACAAACATTCCACTTAGCCCCTTTTTAAACCAATTTATGCTACAGATGTCCACCGTGTCTTGGGACAAGGACTTCCATAACTTAATTACAACCTGTATGAAAAACTACTTTCTTTGCTTTAGGCTTATCATAAGCCTTCTTATCATGAGAAATATGGAGCTAGAAATAATAGTCACTCAGGCATATTCTCCATACTTTACACAATTTTTATAGACCTTTCTAATAGTCCCTCCCTCTTCATTTCTTGAAGCTGATCCTAGTGGTTTTTGTCTCTTCTCATCAAAAGTTACCTCATACCTCTAATCATCTTTACTGCCCTTCTTGGCATATCATTAATGGAGACCTTCCAAAATCACCAGAACACTAAGCCAGTAGAAATAAAACTTCTTGAATATCTTGGGTTAAAGCTTTTCCGTAACATCCTTACCAAGATTTTGTCAGCTTTGGCTTCACTGATGCCTTTAATATTTAGTAGCTCCTTCTTTGGTGCATAAGCAACTGCCTCAACTGTGTGAAATCCAGCTTCTTCTAATTTCTTCACATCATTTGCATTTATACCACATTGCTGAAAGGGAGGGGAGGAAAAAGGACACACTAAGACACAAATACCTTAATCTAATTTCCACTGAATACCTTCAACTGTCTTCAGCAGATTTAGATCAAACTCTGTTATTACAAGTCAGCATACTGAATGTTACCTCCCTATTCACTTACACACAAAGAACCACAAAAAATAAAATCCTTTTACCAGTGTAATGTTTGCATAAGCTATTAACTATATAGATGGCATACAACAGGCAGAAGATATCATTCTCCGTTTGGTTTAATAGATGCTGGAGGTAACTAATGCATGTTAGGAAAGGGTACGCAGCAAGGCAACATAACATAAAACGTGATTTAACATGTTGGGTTTTTTGTTTTGTTTTTGTTTTTTGACAAAATGCAAGTAAGAATTCAGCAACGCAATTTTCAGATATAAGTTGTGTTTAAGGAAAAAGACTAACAGATTTCTTGAAAAGTTACCTTAGACCTAACTCCTTACCTACCTCTAACCTAGATATGAGCTGCGGTCCAAAGCTCTCTTCCTCTGCTGATGTATCTGCATTTGCTTCGAACTGCACCTGCATAGCCATTGCACCAAGTATTCAGGACAGCCCCACTAGAAGAAAACCAAATACTGTGATGCAACATACACCATTCAAACAAGATACATGTGCAAAATGTTTCAAAATATATTAACAGATCATCCAAAGTAGTATGTGATGGTTTTCTCCCCTCCCACTTGTCTTAGCTTGTGGTAAGCAAGTGCTGTAAGAAATACCTTTTGTGTGCTTTCTTACATAGTATTAAACAAAAAAACCCCAAACAACTCTTGTGTTACCTGGTAGGGAATAATAAGCTTAATAGAGAGCTTCACAATATTTAGGAATATAATACAACAAAACTAGTTTGCTACTAGCAGTATCTCATCACTACTGTTAGCAGTATCTTGGTCACGTTGGGAGATGTATTACATGAAGCTGGCACTTGACATTCTAGCTTGGCTGTGCCTAAGAGACGGCCCTCGTGACACCCAAAAACGCTGCTCGTACCTTGCAGAAGTCTCAAGGGGTCTTTAGATTCCCCCACCGCTAGCACTGCAATGCATCTGCACCACCTTCCTGAGTGCTAAGCAGAGGAGCACGACGGGAGACACGAAGAGTCAAGGGGAACTGAAGGAAATAAGGAACTTTACCCACTCTTTGGAAGTAACCCTCCCCAGGTGACTTCGGCTCGGGGCTTGGCGGGAGCCAGATACCGAAGTCACTAGCAGCACCTCCCGGAGACCAACCGCCCATGTGGAGCCAAGGAGAGCCCCAAGCAGGCACGCTAGCGGCAATGACGCTATCGCAGCAAGCCTGCTCAGCCCAGTCTCCCCCGCCGGAGCCAAATACCCCCGGGCAGGCAGCAGAAACCCGCAGCAAGCAGGCAGGCTCCAAGCCGTCCCCCACCGCTCACCCCAGCCTTTACCGACTTCTCCATGCACCACGCTTTAGAATTCCCTTGGTTTTCCTCCACCGGCTACTCCCACCTTGCCTAATTTTATCATTTCTTCTAATTTTCCCTCACAAGTCTGCCCCAGGTGACGCCCCTCCCCGTCCCTCAGGCCGCCCGA
>NW_010972613.1:1323802-1350155 GCF_000737465.1 Haliaeetus leucocephalus | reverse complement strand
CCCCGGCTTCGGCAGGGCAGTCTTTCTTTTTTTTTTTTTTTAAAGATAAGCATGAACCTGTGACTCTGCTCATTAAACGGAATCCGTTCCGAAGGCCGGAGTACGTTTCCGAGCGATAAGCCCCTCTCTCCCGCTGTGCTGTAGCTTATGCCAGTACCCGAGAAGGAACAGGCTGGAGATTAAGACACGTCTGGAGCAGAGGTTGGAGTCCCAGGGTGGTATTTGTCCAAATTAAGTCTCAATCTAATGAATTTGAGGAAAGCCGTTTGCCTCGAAGCCTTGCTGGGCAAGGATGGAAGCCTCCTCAGCGCATACAAGTAAAGTTTTCCATTAGCTTTTAAAGATGAAGGATAATGAATTGTGAGGGGACAGCTGGGGAAGAATGCTGATTGAGCTACAGGAGACCAGCAAGGCGCCGAGGCTGCTGGAAGAAGCATGTTTTGCTCTCTTGCACTGCTTTCATGGGTAAGAAGCCGTGTCTGCATTATTTCTCCTCCACTCCCATAAAAATAAATCCCGTTTGAGCAGTGAAAGCTCTTCCCCTGTACAAAAGCAGCTGTTAAAATAGTGGAAGCATTTTATGTGTAGCAATTTCACTGATGAGTTAGCTGAGGCGTGGAAGCCAGCAGCGGGGGGAGCCTGGGGACACCTTTCTGCATGGAAGAAAAGTTTCTTCCAGCCTTTCCACCCTGGTCACCCTTGGAAGTAAAATACTGGGCGAGGTGGACTTCTGCGTGACAAGCAAAGGTAATGCTAAATAGGAAAATCTGCACTGCACCAATGCTTTTCATTTCTTCAGATCGACAAGGAATTCCTCCTGACCCCAGCTTTATTTATTAGTACCAAATAAGTACCAGTTTATTAGGACAAAACATAGCAGTATCATGTTATCGTGGACCCTGACAAGAAACTATTCTGATACTAGACAAAGCGTCATAATCAAAACAGCTGCGGGCCAGGCACATTAGAAATATCTGCAGAGTTTTTATGCTTTTCATGAAAATGTTTATTAAACCCATTTTAGTGCTGGCAAGCTATCAGGAGCTAAAGGACATGAGGTTTTAAAGAGGTATCAGCCTAGCATTAAATATATGAGAATATTTACACAGCCAGCTTTAAAAAGGCCTATTAACAACTCAAATGGGAAACTAACAGCACAGAAGTGGGAGGAAAGGATACACACCTGAGGTTCACTTTGTACATACCGTCATACCTCATGCACGCTGTATCCTGACTAGTTAGAAAAGAAAATTAACGTAAAGGCCTCTTGTCCATTTGTACCCTGGAGGGTATATGGCAATGCACATCGTAGTGCACATAATTATATTAATTGTCCTCTATCACATGGGCAAGACCAAGTGAAAAAAGAGATGGAGATCTGGACATGAATTGTTCACAGGTGACAAGAGCCTGTTTCCTGCCTGTCCTCGAGTGCCTGACCCTGTAATTGCACAAAATATGTCATTACTTGAGAGCTCACTACCCCACAGGGTCCAAGGGCGTAAACTGTTTGGCTTTCCTGTTGCTCCTTAGAGCTCAAGCATTAAACGAGCACAGGATTTGTGAGAGGAGGTCGACTGACTTACCAGTAGCTTCTCTGTTATGGTGAATAACTGGTGAAAGACACGCAGCAGGCTCTGATGCAGTGCTGCCCCATTACTGAAGAAAATGATTAGAAAAGCCTTCCTTGGCTCAGGACTTTTATTAGATCATTGAAGTTTATTGATTATTGTATACAGCAGCGATCTCCTGCCCACCTGTAAGAAGATATGAAGCTGTGAAGTTGGGAAGTCTCCCTGTTGTATGTGGGTAGGTGAGCGAAAGGTGTTTGTTTGTTGTTTTTACTCACTCCCTTAATATTGTAACAGCGTGGCTGATAAATCCAGAGCTTTTCAGGTTAGCGTAGGTGGTATCAGCCTGTGATAAACGAGTGTTTCCAAATCAAAGGAGATCATCGCAGCTGCTGAGCAGCAAGTTCTGCAGTTCCATCTCCCAGTCTTCCGTGGATCCATGTTTACAAGATCATGTGGGCTGGAACCAAGAGATTTGGTATTTACGGGTTGTATGAGGCTGAAAAGTAATTCTACAAGAATCCACTGACAAGCTCCATAAGCCATCCTGGAGGGTAGAAGGGTAATCAGACTTAGGACACAGCTGAAGAGAAGCTTGCAGCAATGAATGAGTCCAGCAGTGGAGGACTGCAGCTCTTAGATGTGCTCCAACATCGATACTTGCATGCAGGCAGAAACCATCTTACCCATAACAGGTACCACACAAATCAAAATAAGTTGCCTGGCCTTAAGCGACAGGGCATGTGTGTCTATAACATGACAACACATGTCAATAAACACTCAAAACACACAGATATTTAGATTATGGAGTTGTGAATGTAAGCTCTATTTGCACTGTACGTTTTATCACCACAAAGCCACACTGGGAGTTTTCAGAACAAGCAGTGTGAAAGGCATCAGCCTCTTTACAGAAATCTCTTTTCCCAAAACTAGTTTTCAAGTTCAGAGAAAAATGGACCATTAGTTGCAGTCACGGACCATACAGCAGGGAATGAGGAAAAATTCTTAGAAAGAGGAAGCATTCAGAAAATAATCCTAATTTTCTCCTTATAAAACAAGCAAGGCCAGCGCAAGATGTGAACATGCCACTGGAATATTGTGTATGTGATGCTCATAACTGACCTTTGCTAACCCAGCAGCAGAAGCTGACAGAACAGCATGCTATTGGCATTCATAACTGAAATCCTGTAACCACTTGCATTACAAGGTCAGGCAATGTTAGGAGCAGTTTACAACTGATGGCAGAAGACGGCTTTTTTAATTCTAAGATCCCATATCAACCTGAAGAGAACTTCAAGTGACTTAACAGGACAGCAGAGCCAACTTTCACTAAAAGAATATCAAAAGGAAATTTTACCAGTCTCTATAGAACTCTAAGTATATTCAGGTATCCAAGTGCACAGTATGAACTGAAATACATGGAACACTTCAGAATCTCATACCTGAGGAAATACTTTTCATGGTCCCTCTACTGACTTAAATCCAATCATCGTGTATTTTAAAACTTCACAAACAAAAGATACTAGAATTAAAGCAGATGAGCTTGTGTACAAGTCTAAGCTATTAAATATAATTAAATCTTCCATATCTAATAGTTAATTTGAATTTACCTGCTACATCTTCAGAGTGGCATATCTTGTATAAATATCCTATTTAGAAATCATTTTCCACTAAGAAGTGGTTTTCCTCCATATTTCTTGGAAACACTGGGATATCAAACGTTGGTGTTAGTAACTTCCATTGCTGCAACTGAAATAGCACTAGCGCTGCAAGGAGAGAAATTACTAGGCATTTTGCAGAGTTCAGGTTTAGAAACATTAAGCTGTTTCAACAATGTGAAGCAATAATGCCCTTTAAAGAACCTGGTTTGCAAATGGTAGATGCCCCGACTCAGAGACAGAGAGGTAGAGTAAGTAAGTTGATTCAATACCAGAATTTTACGTCAGTTCCTGAGCTAGCCAAACACTCGCTTCAGTGCTAGGCTGTCCTTTCATCTCACTCTAAATTGCAAACGCGATCAATTGCTCATTTTACTTTTGGAAATTCCTCAAAGCATTGCCATATGTTTAAATGGATACGTTCTCCACTAGTGTTTCTATCTTCTGTCCAGGTTTTGGAATGTTTGCCATGAAAACTAAGGTTTGGAACATGAAAGCAGAGTATTACTAATAATGCACAATAATTTGCATCCTCATTATTTAACCTTTTGCCAATGAGCTGAAGAATTTGCTATGCATTTAAGACAACAAAACAGAGGTCACAAGAGGCTTTTGCATTTATATATACAGAAAGATGTCAGTCTTAAGTTAGCAATATTGAAGGACCATAAAAGATTCCTTTCCTGTAACATACTAGAACTTGGATGTGGTTGACATTCTCTTGGAATTCACACTTATGCCGGGGCATAAGTGCTCATGGATGATCTCCAAATTTACAACAAGTGCTTTAAATTAAATGCAATAGAACAATGTGCACTATTACTGATATCCATGAATTAATCATTAAAGAAAGCCACAGTCAAAACAACATTCCAACTGTATTAGTATGAAAACACGATAGTGCTCATTCTTTCACAGCTAGTATTATATTACCAAATATGGAATAAGAATCGTCATCTATAGACTTTTTTTTCCTAGAAAAGTAAATTAATTCTCGAAACAGAAATAATTTCTTCTCCCTTACCTTTTCCCCCATCCTTAAAAGTGGTACAGCCATAACTTGAGATCTAATCTGAGCTTTACTCCATGAATCACAGTGGATTGTTGAAGGAAATAAGAGTTCTCTAATATTATATATCCAGCTTTATGACTGAGCAAGAGTTACAATAAGCACTGTGTGTGAAAAGCTTTAGTAATGGCATTCTCATCAAAATTTGACTTGCAAAATAATATAGTTTTTGTAAATGTATTCTCTCTGTGAAGATTTTAACAGTAATACATCAAGTCCTATAGATGACAGATGTTATGATCTTTAAGTCCTAATTCCCTGGGAGGAGTTTAAATAAGAGTTTCAGGTACAAATATAAATTAAATATGAAAAAGGGACTGCTTAATTTCTGCCTAATCCCCTTTTTCTACGGCAAATGTGTGGCTTTGTTTTGCTTTGTTTCATTTGCTACTTTGATTCAATATCCAGAGCAATATAATAAACTCTACCAAAAACTCACTTCAGTCTTCATAGTTATCAGACTCTTCAGCTTGGAAATATGCTGAATGAAAACTAAACCAGACAAACCAAAAAGCCCGAGCTGGATAATGCTCATGAAGTATTGCTGCAGCACCCTCTACTGGTTAATAACGCCGATATAATGACCGCAGGAAATTTAAAAGGAATGCCAGGTATAATACCCAAGTCACTTCCAAATTAGGCACTATTTTCCTAACATTAAAAAAAAATAAAAAATTTCTTCTGCCAAAGCCAGGCCATAGAAAGTTAACACTAGGAAACACAAGGGAAAAAAACCCCCAAAACAAAACCAAGTTCATAGTAAGAAAAGTCCTCCCAAATAGCTAACAAAGTTATTTCAATAGTAGTAGTCAAATTTTCAGTCACAAGTTTAAATAGAGCAGCCAATAATCACAACTTGAAGAAGGAAGAGCAATAATTCAAACGTTTAATGAACTTCCACCTTCCAAACAGAAGGAAAATTTATAAAAAGACAAAAATATATAAACACTTAAACACATGAAAACATTTTTAAATTCAACATATTTTACAGAGATGCAAAAATTTGCATCTGCCTACAGAATGGACAGCTGAGAAATGGTATGCACTTCTACACGATAAACTCAATCAGGGTTAGATGAGTTCCAACAGCTCAACTTACATAATATAAAAAAATATATACAAAAGCAATCTAGACTGCACCAACGATATTAGAGACACCTCCTAAATTTAAATGTCTCGGTCTCCTCACTAAAATTCTAACGCATTACAAACCAGACAGTGTACCAGAACAAGAGACAGATTGTCCTGGACAAAGACACTGAATATCAGAACAAACTTCTAGTGGGAGAGGATCACGCAGAGGGAACCTGATGGTTTTGAGTCTGTTGCACCGCAAAGTCCCTGGTCAAGCACAGGGATCTTTAGTCTTCACTTAGACAAAAGTGTTTCTGACTTTGGCCACCTGGTTAATTATTACAGGTTATTTGGTTAATCACAGGCAGGACTGTAGTTTCTGTGTTTTGGGAGGGGTTCCAGGAAACTGATAAAAATCAAACGTGATATGGTATGTTAAAATGCTACACAGTAGTGAAGTAATGATAGTGAAAGTAAATTCCAATCATGTTAATTTAGAAAATACTCATCATTGTTTTATACAAGAGCTCTGTAAATCAACCCAGAACAAAATTGACATGCTATGTCAGAAGAATATCCATACTGGGAAAGATTATAGAAGGGGGCCAAGACCACTGGTGACTGAAAGAAGATAAAAGGCAGATTGGATTTATAAAAGACACAAGAAATTCTTCCTTCTCCTCTTTAGAGGCCTCTGCTTTTATAAAACTTGTGGCCTACACCAAGCATCCTGGATATCAACCAATCATTAGACAAGAATACTAGAGAGCTGAGTAGCTAACAGCACTCCCATTCTGGTGAGCTTGAATTCTTACAAGACTAAAATCAAAGAATATCCAGTCTGGCTTCTTCCATCCTGCACATGGATCTAGTGAATCATCTGGGAACCTGGAGCAAATTTTGATGAATCAAGGTGACTATTCTCTGCAGATAGTGGTAACCAACTGGTACATTGGAGAGAACAGCAGAAATTTCCTCCTCCCTGGGAAAGATAAAATTATCACACATGTTTGAGAGAATACAGAGCATTTAATTCCCCATCCCTACCTTTGAAACTTAAGTCATATGGAGTGGTTCTTTCTGTTCAACTCACCCAATATTCCCGATTTGTTTTTGGATGGTAAAAGGCAGTGAAGCAGATGGGTAGTTGGCAGATAGAGACAAGGTCAACTCAAACTTTGCAAAAGCTGTGGAAGCTGAGAACAAAAGCTTCACTCTGTATGGGAAATAAACACAAAGTTCAATACAAAATACTCAAATCTACTGCTATCACCTTTGAATTAGGTTCCAGAAGTGGAAACAAATGTTGTAATTGATGCAAAAAACTCAATAACTTCTAAAGAGTTCCAGCATAGGCTAACAGTAAGTTCATAAACAAGGTTAAAAGAACCTTTCCGCTCTAATACTATCAGCACTCTAACACTGAGTTAGAATACAAAGCCCCAACTTTCCTCACAGAAAAAGTTAATACATAATTTACAGAACCTTTCAAAAATTGTGGGAGAATATAGAGTAATAATAAAAAAATGTTTTCTAGTTAACATAAAATATTCCTAGGTAGCTCAAATTTTCTGAAGTTTTAAGTAGGACTGATTTACCTCCAATTCCGTAATTCTAAGATTGTTTCACAAATCCAACCCTACTTAATCAGGCCAGATTTCTGTCTAGCACAGTACTCTTGTCTGTGACAATGTGTAGGAAGGCCAGAGTTGAATTTTATTATGAATATGGGTAAGACCATCACCAAGGACACAATACCCAGGAAGCAGATATGCTTTGGGATAGTGTAAACTAGAACAAGCATAATACAGGTCTTTTCCAGGTAAATCTCCCACAATTTGCAACTTCCTGAGCATAGGCTGCCCTTGCATCTGTTTTGCTGACTTAACTAAATATAGCTTTTATGGGATTTTTGGCATGCAGTAGAAGACCACTCTTGCAAAGGGTACTACAAAATTAGAATAACCTATGGGAACAGCATCAAGGCATGCAGAGCAAGGTTAACTGGGTGCTTCTTACTTAAGGGTATACATCAATAATAGAAGGATAAAGTGAAGTAGTATGTATCTTGTTCCACTGGGACTTGCCACAAAATTGGGAAGTAGTATGAGAAAATGAAAACTAAAGAAAATAAACTTTAGTTTAACTCCATCTGTCCTTCAACAACTGATTCTGCTTAGCTGAAGCAAATAGAAGATTAAAAGAAACAAAGCACTGAGCTACAGGTAAACTCTTGGTTGTTTCCTTTGCATTGCTACACTGTGGCCTAAATTTTTAAGTGAGAGTCAAGTCAAACAGGAAAACAGCAAGGAAGGAGAGGTTATATGATAATAAGGAAGTGGCTGAATCCAAGAACAGTTAAATTTCCATACATTTGGATATTATAGTACAATTGTATTAAAATAAATAAATTAGATTGTTGTTAAAAATAGTTGCCTAAAATCTCAATTTCAAGAAAACCAAATGGAAAATATTTCAGTGTTTTGTTTCTGATTATCTAGAAATACTCTCTGAAGGACTGGTGTAAACTCCATCTGAAGTTACTCACTTTGTGTCATTGATATCTGTCTTCAGAAGATTAAATTTTCCACCCCATCTCTCCAGAAATTCAATCTCCTCTCCTAAGATCTTGCAACGACTCACCACCAAAGAGACATCATGAAGAACCTAAGTGGGCAATCAGAAAAGCAATCACATTGGTACTCAGGCTGGTAAACTCTGTGACACTTGAAAACACAGTTTGTCCTAGAAATGATACAAATTAAAAGAAAAAAAAAAAAAAAAAAAAAAAAAAAGAAAAAAAAAAAAAGAGTAGTTTAACTGCTATCTCAGTTTGGATGTGAAAATGAAATTGTACAAGCATAACAACAAATATACATTCCTTGCCCTAATTTTCTCCATTCAGCTTTGTCAACAGGGGTACACAGACATGCAGGAACACCAAATTTAGCATGGCACTTTAAACCACTAATTGTTTAGGAAGCAGAATGGCATTCAGCTAAATTCTTTAATTTCTACTAGCAGGGAAAAAAAAGAATTTTAAGAAATCACTAAGACAGGCAGACATTAATGCAGCAAACAAGGAAGAAACCACAGCTTTTAGGACTCTTCAGGGACAGGTACTTCCCCTCAGACCTCAGAATATTCATGAAGCAGATTATGATTTGCATTGATGAAGCCTTCATTAAGATCCTTTTGTTCTTGGTATCAGCCCTATTCTCTGTGACAGAAAAGATTTAATGTTTTTCCAGAGTCTTACAGGCTTTCCTGGAACATTACCTGGGGCAAGTAGTACAGTGTGGGACACTTTTCCTGCCAGCATCCCTGACTTTCAATAAACTGGAAGATGAGTCTTTGGACTAAACGTGATGAGGGTGGAGCTTTTTCCTCTGTAACACAAGAGAAAAAACACCTTGCCAGAAATCTTTTAAAAGCCCTATAATAATGCATTAGCAGATAAACCACAAATTTACAGATGTCTTCCCAAGAACAGATTATCAGGGCAGCTACTTTCAAGCTACTCGAAAAAATCTTACCATCCAAGAGAGATTCAAAGTTCAGGCTAACTATCTTTCTGGAAGGATCTTCACTGAAAACATCACCATCTGAGAAGAAAAGGAAAAACACCCCAACAGTAGTTATTTCCATCCTTAGCTCTGGAGTTACAGCTCTTCCTCTTCAGAAACAGCCATTCATTACATACTTTTCTCAATTTTCATAGAAAGCACTTATAAACATATTCAAAGCCACCTCTCTCAGCTTACGTGCTCCTGCTGTAGTATGTTTTCTATTTCCTTTTAGCAGATCTTCACGAATATAGAAACTTTAGGTTTCTATTATGTAACTATTTAACCTTTCAGATTCATAAAACTGAAACCTACCGATTTTGCGACTTACCAGTTGGGGGTCCAAACACAACTGTGAGTTCAATAGAATCATAAAGAAAATTAAAGACTGCCTGCTGTTCACTCCATTCAGTAATCTCCCACTCAGTAAAGCTAAAAAAGGGGGGGGAAAAAAAAACCACTATTACGCTAAGTTTCAACCAACCAACCAAAACAATTATCTGAAGGACAAAGATCAGAGTATTAAGTGCACTTGCAGCTATTACCACATAATATACCAATGAAATTTTCACTTTCCTACAGAATGTAAGAATCTGTTGGGAACGCAAGCATAATACTATTCATTTTACATAAATTTTCATTTTGGAATTGGAGGAGAGTTGGATATAGAAAGACTAAATGTAGAGTATCACTGCAAAGTTGTTAACAGAAAAACAGTGCATCACACACAGAAGTTCAGCGAGGTTTTATTGCTTATCCTAGGCTGCGAGATGGACATCCAAAGATTTCCCAAATCAAATAACAAGGAAAACCAAAACCAAAACAATTTATATACAAATGTGAGGCCCCAGAAGTAGCTGATAAAAATAAAACCTGAAGGTCTTTTCCTTACTTGTATCTCTCCATGAGCTCCTGGAAGCTTTTTTCTTTTTCCTTTAGCTGGTTCATCTGAGCAAGCATTTGCTCATTCTGAGTCTCCAGATCTGACAGTTCTCTGCAAAGACAAACCAACCACGTGAGATGTAGCACACTGGTTAAAAAAACACCAACCCTCTAAAACCTGTTATTTAAGGTCTTTAGATCCCCTTTGACATCTTACCTTTGAAGTTCCTCTTCTTGGGCTTTGAGGCTTTCCAATTCTAAGAGAAAGGGAAAAAAAGCTTTGAAAGAAAAGAGCAGTAAAGAAAGCCCTAACTTGCTCTGCAGTCACTGTTCTTAACAATACGAAAGATCTCAACTTGATGGCTGTTACTCCTACCTAGATACAGATATGTGGTCAACAAAGGTTAGTAATTATTGAAGAATTAAAGTGCTGAATACGATAGCCAGGCACACACTCTTCAAGTCACACTGTACCAAGTTGTAAACTCCATTTTTCCAGGGGACAAACAGTCCTTTTTGTACTTTACCATCTGTGTGATTAGCTATAGCCAATGCGGAAAAGAAAGCAGTAGTGTTTGCATCCATACCAGAATTAATGTATCAGGGTGGGGATTGAGTATCACCCTCTCCAGAATTTAAAAAACAAAACAAAAAGTGCCATTCAGCTGGTACCATTACCTTTCTCTAGGTTTTTCCCTTCTGCCATTTCATCACTACAGTCTGCTTCCCATTCCCAGCCAGAATCTATGGGAAAGAAGTATCAGGTCTCTGCAGAACTCCCAGATTCAATACTTAGATTCCATTTTATTTGTCCGTGGGTTCTATAAATCTTAGTATTTCAAAGCTAACTAAGCAAAATGTACAAAAAGCCAGAAGGGTTTCTACCAAAACCCTCAAAAAGTAACAGATAACAAGGAAAACTGCCTTCATGGCAGTTTCAAAGCTGCTACTCTGCAATTTGATTTCTACTTAAGGCATTGGAAGAAAATTCAGTGAAAATACACAGAGCATTGTTATGCAGCAATGCCAAGTACTGAATGCAGCTTTTGTGAACATAGCTGAACAAGTTTTAAACCATCTGGCTATGATGCTGAAAACAGTACAGTCCTGGAGTGCAAAGCTTAGTCTTGCCTACCTGCAGGATCGCTGGCAGGTTCGCACCCATTTTAAACTGTGTGCTGCCAGCAGCTGTACTGTTACCGCTAGCAGATTTAGCCAGCTTGGTTACATGTTCATAGGCTACAATTATAATTCTGTATTTCAGCGCACATATACTCCTGGTCTTCATATAATGTGTAAGTGATTCCCACAAGACAAGTTTGCAGACACAAATGAAGGCATTTACGCCTAGCAAATACTTGTAACAAAGGAATTGTAAAATTCCAAGCAACCACCAAACACAGAATCTTGAACTGACCATTTAAACAGCAGCTCTGAAAAAACCATAGAGAAATCAGCATATTGGTCACCAGTTTAGAAACACATACCTGCTTCCAGAGCAACAAGACAACTCTCTGCCTCCTTGAGCAATTCATCCACCTTTTCTATTCTTGACTGTAGCTTTCCATGTTGTTCCTAAGATGGGAAAATTGTACTCAAGTCAATGACGTTTCTTAAAAAGCTGAATTGTCTTCTGGGACCACCATGTGGATCTTTGCTTGCTAAGAAACTAAAGAAGCTGATATAATCTGTCATTAGAAGGAAGAGGTAGACTGACAAACATTAAGGCAGTAGCCATGTGTAAGAAAGTACTAGGTACTTAACAATGTATTTTCCTAATGACTTTTTTCTTATGAAGGGATAAGACATGGAAATAAATAAATTCCTAGAGCTTTTAACACATACAAATTTCTGATGCCTATCACAATGCATTACTTCTGCATTTCCTTGTTAGTTACTGACATTACTATAGTATGAAGAGCTAATTTCTGATGGCATTTCCTTTAATACTCCCATTTTTCACTCTGTTACTTTAATTGCCAAAACCCTTAGGCAGAAGGTTCCTGTAGTGTAAGTGCAAGAAAGTCACTGTCCCAATGTGTTTTACATTTGCATATAAATAAAATGGAAGTACATTTAATAAGAATGTAACTTGCAAGAGAATGCACACTTGCATACAATAATTAGGCTCCTAAACTTGACAGTCAAAGACAGACGAAATATGGTGGAAGTTCCTTTTTTTAAAGCTAAACCTCTGCAGCCTTGTACCACATTACCTGCGCGCTCTGCAGCAATTTGCTGTACAATGTCACTTTCTCATTGTGAGCCAAGATTTTACTCTCCTTGGTGAAATAGGATTTCATTTTGTTCAATTCCGCTCCAAAGCTCTTCAGCTGCAATGCATGGAAAATACAGAAGAGAAAGCGAGTGGGAATGTGCAACAAAAGATTGTTCAACCGACCGTTTAGACTCTTTCTTCCTTCTCTGCTCCTCCTAATATCCCATTTCTCTAGTAGCAGTATTACATGACACTTACAAATTAAATCAAATTTAAGACTGGACAATCCCTGTTAATTCAAGTACAGCCACCTACTAAAGTAACTGATTTTCTTTGCAAAGTTCAACAAGATCTTTACTCAGATAGGGAGCTGCACAAATAACTAAAGAGATGCCTTTACCAAAAACCAGAGCACCTTCATTAAGTACATCAGATGTCTCTCATCCCAGTTGTTTGAGACATGTATTTAGAACACTTGCCCCATTACAGTTAAGGAGGCTAACTGAAATGCTCACAGAAGTCCAGGCAGAACCCAAACCACAAGTAGCAAACTTAAAACCTGTTTTAACAGAACATAGCTACAGATCATGCTGTTCAATGTTTTCTCTGACAGCTGTCAATCCAGAAGCTGCAGAGGAATGTACAAAAAGCTTTTTTCTACAATGTTTGCCATCTGCCCATTTCTACTAGGTGGTATCATTCTAATTGCAGTGTGTAGAGATTTGCTTAATAAGCTTTCAAATGTGTTATTGTTAGCTAAGGGTTCTAGCTGCTTTCATGTTGTTCGTAAGTGTAATTCTTCCTGAATCTAGTTAATAACCTAGCCTCAGCGATATCCTATATCAATCTAATGATGAACTATGAAAAATACTGTCTTTTATCAATTTTGACTCTTGATTTTCATCGAATAGATCTTTATTCTTGGCATTAGAACCACGGAAAACAGAATCTCTTGATCTACCTTCTCAATTCTGGCTGGGATACTTTTATAATGCTTCTAGTTTTTAAATGCAAATGTCTTTGGTGTGCTTTTTTGTGCCCATTATCATTAGCATTCTCCTTTAAATACCCTCTGGCCTCATCTTTTATTTTGGCATTATGACACCATTTTTGCACTCCAAATCCTGTATGTTTTTGTGTAATAACGCATATTTTCTGTTCATTATATGTCTTGCAACATCACATGTCTTTATGAACTAAATAAGCATTTAAGTTAATGGACAATTCTGCTCCACCAATGAAGCAACAGAGTCTCTACAGTAAGAGCAGTTCGTTTTTTCCTTCCAAAACTGCACTGTTTGCTTAGGCCCATCTAAAGTTTCTCTTCTCTTTTCTGTCCTCAACTAACCTGAATTATCAACTTGAATTATCAAGTTTTTCTGCTTTATAGCAACGTATTCCCTTTAATATATTTTAAAGGGCACGTATCCTTGCATTCTTTTGACATATTGGAAGTTCTCTTAGCAGTTTTGCACTTAGAAAATATTTTGCCTTGTGTCACCTACCTGCCTCTTGTTATTCTGTGACCATTCTGGTTCTTAATTTATCTGAATACATAAATTAACCTTACTTCTTCATTATGCAAGAAACAACATTATCTCTTCATACAGTATTACCTCTTCATCAGAGCAGGTTCTCATTACTTCCCACAAACTCTTATTCACATTCACCAGGAGCTGATCCTGGACATTTGCATACAGTTTTAACCTGAAATGTGGGAAAAAAATATTGAAAGAATGTCTTGTTGCAACTGCAGTGAGCACATAAAGCAGCACATCGGCATTTATACAGTTCATTCCCCTTTTCTAATTAAAACATGGAAGTGTAAATATTTTCATTTAGTTGGGTCTTACATCTTGGAGAGACCCTCTAAAGCCTTGATTAAATGGGGGCCATGTTTGTTAAACTCTAGCACATAATACAAAGTTAATTTCCTATTATCTTTTTGTTGAGGGCAAGGAGGTGGAGAGCTAGAGAGCCAAAGAATCAGGAAGTGGTGCTAATGAGGCTGTGAAAAATCTTACAACTGATTTTGAATTTTATCAAACCTGATTTTACACATAAATTGTAAAAAGGTATAATGAATCAGATCAGAAGTGTCCTTCAGGTAAGAAAACAAATAATGATAACTGTATTTCAATCTTATAAACACTGGAAGAACAAACAACAGATTGTAACCTCTTCCTGTTGAAGAGCAACTCGGAGATTTAGAATGGTCTATTTTGTGCAAGATCTATTTTGTATATATCGGATTAACACGTAAGGCTGTAATCAGAAAGGCACACAGTTGGCATTCATAGAATAAGGACACCCTGGACCAATTAGGCCTTGATGTTTTGAGGATGCTTCGTGTGCATTGCCAACTTGGCAAGAATACTCAAGGTCCATCAGAGAGAAAAGAAACATTCTTGAGATAACAAGAAGGATAATTGGACCTAAGAAATGTAGGATGTGACTGATAAAAAGAAACATCCTGCTCCAGAAGGTGCTGAAGGCCGGATGATTGCCAAAGAAGCATGAACTGGGGGAAGGGTAAAGGTGGCAGCGGGAGATCACGACCACTGACTCAATTCCAGGCTGGAAGAACTTGCCCTCCCACACCTGCAAGGCACATACGTGCTAATCTACATAGCAAGCGAGGCTAATTTGAATATAACTGGCCGATAGTAGATGAGATGGTGACTACTAACCAATGAATGTAAATTTAGGCAGGTTTTTACTAATCATGTAACAGAATAAATGCATTGTTTTTCTTTGGTGTGGTGTGTTAGTTTTGTGGAATTACCACCTAGCACCCATCTTTGCACAAATGTGAAATAAATAATGTCTCTCCTGAGTGTGTAATTATTGGCTCGTTGCACACCAGGAAACAAATCCGCTTTTCGGACAACATTACGATTCTGCTTTCTATGTTTGATCATTTTTGATACAATTTTAAAAGTTTAACTCTTCTGATGTGCAACTGAAACACTCTATTAGTAAAAGATAAATTACTTGAGGAAAACCAAACTTTAATTATCTCCATAACCACAGCTCCTCCCCAAGAGTTAGCTCTCTACTGTCTAAATCTGTAATAGACTGGCTACCAGCATAAAGTAGGTTAACTATCGTTTTTTTATTTTTCCCAGATGTAATACATTAACTTCCTTCAGGCCACTTTGCATGCAACCGGAGCTGAAAAAATAAAATTACTGATATACCCTGTGACTGAAAAAACACTTACTCATCTATCATCTGGGAAAGGGCCTGGCAATCTTCTTCATAAATACGCAGCTTGGGGCGATAAACATATTGGCTGTAAAGGAGGTCCTCTGGAGTAGGTGGTGCACTGACCGCACACTGGGGAAAAACAGAGGGAAAAATTGTGAAGAGAAAGAAAAAAGATGCATATTTTTCAGAAGCAGTGACTTCCAATCAACTTCTGTACAGAAACCAGCAAAAGGCCAGAAGCTTTATTTTTGCAGAACAGGAAAAAAACCCCAAACACACAGTAATGGAGGCAGCCTGACATACTTAAATGCTTGTTTTCATTCTGGATTTGTCCAATTTCTTTCTGAGACAAGTTAGTCATATAACCTTAGATAGCTCATTCCAGTTTAATGCCCCATGTTTCCTCACTTTTGAGACATATGCCTCATCACTAAAGCTCAAAAAAAAAAAAAAATTGAAAGAGGTTAACCTCCTTTTAGACAAAGACTTGAAAAACATGCGTACGTTATAAGGGCAGGCAACTCAGGAAGAGTACAGGGATCTTGTTAGGTCATGCAGAGAGGAAATTAGAAAGGCAAAAGCTCAGCTAGAACTCAATCTGGCCACTATTGTAAGAGACAACAAAAAATGTTTTTACAAATATGTTAACAATAAAAAGAGAGCCAAGGAGAGGATCTATCCTTTATTGGATACAGAGGGGAACATTGCCATCAGCGATGAGGAAAAACCTGAGGTACTTAATGCCTTCTGTGCCTCAGTCTTTAATAGTGAGACCAGTTATCCTCAGCGTACTCTGCCCCCTGAGCTGGAACTCAGCACTGGTGAGGTCGCACCTCAAGTCCTGTGTTCAGTTTTTGGCCCCTCACTACAGGAAAGACATGGAGGTGCTGGAGCGTGTCCAGAGAACAACAACCAAGTTGGTGAGGGGCCTGGAGCACAAGTCTTATGAGGAGCGGCTGAGGGAACTGGGGCTATTTAGTCTAGAGAAAAGGAGGCTGAGGGGAGACCTTATCGCTCTCTACAACTACCTGAAAGGAGGTTGTAGTGAGGTGGGGGTTGCTCTCTTCTCCCAAGTAACAAGCGATAGGACAAGAGGAAATGGCCTCAAGTTGCACCAGGGGAGGTTTAGATTGGATATTAGGAAAAATTTCTTTACTGAAAGGGTTGTCAGGCATTGGCACAGGCTGTCCAGGGAAGTCGTTGAGTCCCCATCCCTGGAGGTATTCAAAAAGCATGTAGACAAGGCACTTCAGGGCATGGTTTAGTGGGCATCTGTTGACGGTTGGACTCGATGTTAAAGGTCTTTTCCAACCTAAATGATTCTATGATTATCCAGTTAACAAGAGTGCTCTAGAATAAAACAAGATAGCTATGCTTGATTAAGAACCAAAGTTCCCAATTTTCAACAATTCTTAGGCACATCAAATAAGTACGATGGGGGTATTTCAGCAAGCTACCTCTATGTTGAAGCACATAAATAATTGACATTAATTCCATCCCTTCAGAGAAAGCTTTCAGGGGCTTTTGAGCGGTGGGGTGGTGGTGGTGTTTGTTTTTTATCAGAGGTCAGTCACTAATAAATAGTATCAGAGTTTTGTAAGCCTGATGGATATTTAGACAGCTCAGTATGAATACATTTGCAAACTGAAAGTGTAAACTAAACTGTAACTAAGATAATCAGCATTTTAAATAAAAACTGAAGAGCTTTAAAAATCATAAAGGAAGCAATTTAATCAACACGAATTATACTAATTTAGTTGTGATTCTTTTTAATCAGTTTTCACTCTTTTGTCGTAACAGTTTTAAAGAACTTTAAAACGGGCAGGCTTTTTATGTGCACTCGCTAAGTTGACACACAAATTTTATTCTGTCAGCAATGAGGCAGTGAAGAAAGGCAGAAGACCACACCACCACATGTGCCCCACAAACATATCAAACCAGCTGTATGCACTGGCTTTCTGCAGACTAACACAACAAAGTCCCCAGTTGCACTCATTTCCTAGAAGATATTGAAATTTCTAATGTGAATATTCTACTGATATATTTGCCCCGACAACGTGACATCTTACAGCAGTAAAACTTCGTTATACAGGAGCCAGTTTTCAACTGATCTGAAGTACTGGAACGAATTTCACAAGTAAAGAATTTTCACAAATATACCATTTTCCATGTGAAGAATATGATCTTGACCACACCTTTTCATACATAGTAACTACTTCACTCTTACTATCATAAAGACACATTAAAAATTCCTACTAAAACAGATGTCACGCCACCCATTTGAAAGAAGGAAGATCAAATCTCATTAGAATTTATTTAACATTGAACAGACTACTAGGAAGTTCTCCAGCACGCTAGATTAAGTACTGGCATAGAAGAAACTCCCAAACCAGTGTCAAAATTATGCAGACACTACTAAGGTTTTCTGCTTTCCAGGGTGGCTTTTCCATTGCCCCAGTGCATCATTCACTGTGCCAGTAGAAACTGTTGTAAGTGGCAGGAAATGGAAGTATTTGAACTAAATCCCCATATACTTTATTAAATAAATACTAAGCATTGCAATCTTACAGACTTTCTGTTTATGAAACTTGAAACTTTTCCATGTCAGTGTAATACCTAGGTACAGAAAACTAAGCAGCTCATTCACACTACTTCATTAGATAAGTACCATTCCTTATAAAGATTATTTGCAAAATCCAGACAGATAACAGAGATCAGCCCCAGCATCCAGTTAGAAATTCAGTTGGCTACACAAATGTGTACAAATAAGCAAGTCTGAAACACTAGTGCTAAGAAAGCTTATATATGAAAATAAGGTGCCTTTACTGAAATCAGATTACAAGGCCCTGTTTTCAGGATGATTGCAAAGTAAGATTACTGACTTGTTCAGCATCAAGTTACTACCAATGAGTGGTACTTGTCTGCATGCAAAAAAAAAAAAAAGTTGTTCCCATGTCTGCAAGAATTCAGCAGAAACCTTTCAGGATGAGGATACTGAAACTGGGTTCAGGCAGAACAGACTTAAGGGGAAGAAATAAAGAGTAGTAATGTCATGGTGAAGCACTTAGAAGAGAACAGAACAAGTAGTAGGAGTGCAGAGTAGCATTTCAGGATTCTGATTTCAGTGGATGATGGAAATAGTAAGATGAAGCGAAAAGGTTAGACTGAGCTTCTAATTCTTACTCTCAAACTTGTCATCCTTAAAACAAGTTAAAAAAGCAAGAATTACTATATTTATCCAAGAACAGATAATCCTGAATATATGGTATTTTGTGAAGAGATTGAAATCTATTTCTCAGTACTGAGGGGAAAAAAGCATCAGACTTATCAGAGGTGAAAGAGCAAAGAGACAAGAGGAAGCATGCAGTGTCTAACACACTTGTCAAAGTGGAACTGACTTCTGGCTTAACTCATCTAAAGGCCTTTAATACAGACTGGCTAGTTGATAAAAATTAAAAAAAAAAAAAAAAGACAAGGGAATATAATTTAAGGTCAATTGTATTATGCATATCAAAGGAGAGACACTCACATTGGCTGGAAGATGGCTATGCCGGGGCTTCTGAATTGGAACATGGACTTGAAGAAGCGTAAAAAACTCCCCAACTGTGATAACACCATTCTGAAATTTCTGTAAAGATTATGAAAAACGTACAGATAAGTACATTTTTCAAGCAAGAATGCTTACTTGCATATATGCGCACAAGTATTTTTCCTGTTACAAGAAGTTAGCATCTTTCAGCTAGTAACATACCTCCCGTAAGTTATCTTCACAAATGCTGTCTGTGAGAAGCTGAGACTCCATCTGACTGCTTCGCTGAACTAGCCAAAAAAGCAACAAAAAAAAGGGTGGATATTGCTGGGGTTAACAATATTCTTGAGGAAATATGAACCTGAGCTTATTAGCTCTAGAAAAAAAAGCAATTTTAATGTAGGGTTTGACCTTTATGTGTGTTTCCAGTGCTGAATGGAATAACTGAGGAAACAACTACTTGGGACAAATAAGGAGGACTAGATTAAGAATCTAATATAAAATAAAATCTGTGTCAGAGTGGTAATGAAATGACAGAATTCACTTTTCTATGGGAAGAAAGCCATATGTAACATACTAAAAAGTAATAAAACTGAGAGACTCCAACCAGTTCACAGAGGGCATCCGATGTAGACAGTTCTGAGTCAACAAGGGCTAGTTTCTCACTGAAAGGAAAGAGCCCAACTTCTACGGGTTAAATATGCTTTCATGGTTGCAGGCGGCCAAAATCAGAATTGGTTTTGTAGAGGCAAGATATCACTTATCAGATGATTGGCAGATTTCTGCCTCATTATTAGGTATCAGCTAATAAGCAAGAGCTAATTAAACCTGGGGGCTGAATGTGCTTAGAGCCTGTCCCTGTAATGCACTCCGAGGAGTCTTTTTCCAAGAGTGCAGTGCTGAGACATGCAGACTCATTCTGCATGGAACCAGCTTAAAATCATCTTTGGGCCAGCAGAGTTTGAGTTGGGGCTTTGCTCTGTGCTAAGGTAACTAAACTGCCCCATCAGCCCAACTTGCCCTTGAAAACAAAGCTGTACTTAAAATTCTCCTTTTTCTTCCCATCTCAGTTTTCCTTGAACAGCTTGGACTTAGCCAGAACGTAAAAGCATGTTGACTGGCTGGTGGGAAGCTGTGACACAGGCATTCGAGGCCTTTCCCAAATGAAATATATGGTATGGATGGGTCTCTTCCTTGATTAAGCATAAAGAACACAGGTGTTTCAGACCATTACCACATAGGAAGTCTTACTTGTCAATTCTGTGTCAGCCTTAACAGAATCCAGAGAGCTGCTGGTGCTGGCATGAGTACAATCAGGGCTTTTAGCTGATAGATTTGGAGGATCTTCACTTTCATGAACTTCTACTTGGCTTTGAGACACAGTGCCAAAAGTAACCTAATATTAGCAAGTTTAAAAAAAAAAAAAAAGAGTTATATGAAACAATACAAGAGTAAGTTGATCAGTAGTTTATTGACATTCGGAATGGTTTCATTTTTAGTATCGACACATTTTATATCTAATCAGCATGACAAACCAGCGTATGGCTAGTTAAGCCATTTTCTACCATGACATATAGGAAGTAGAGCTGCAAAAGCCTTCATTCATTTCTCAATCAAAGCAGTAGCCACCACAGCACACTCTTCCAGCTTTTGGAACTATAAAGTTTATACTGATGATTACAAACTTATTTTTATGGTCAGAATAATGTTCCATATTTGCACAGATTTTCTTGATTCAACTGCAATTTGTGCTGCCTATAAAAAAGCTAATTTAAACTACCATGTTTGGATTTTAAATAATTGCCTTAGGCCTTATGCTATCATTGTACCTAAGCAACAACTAGCAAATAGTTTAGTTCAGAGGACTAAGAGTATCCAGTTGAGAAAGGATTAAAAGGATACTCTGGAGAGAATGATTTAAAATTGGCATAACCCTTATTCTATCTGTTTTTCATGGTTCGGGAAAGTTGCATGCATCAACCTGATTCTTCCATTTTGGCAAAACAATGAAAAATACTGGGGATGACATAGCAAAATGACAGCAAACTGGTGGTTAAGACAAACAAGAAAACTTACCAATAGATCTGCTTCCACCCCAAAATTTAAACACAAGTCCTGTTAGTGTTCATTGTATCCTTATAATGAGTGATTAGGCTCACCTGCAAGTCTTGAGAGGCCTCACCATCCAAGTTTTCATCCCTCTTGACCTTCTTTGGACTTTGAGGATCCTCCTCACCTTGTTCCAAAGCTCTTTTTGTGTTGCAAGTTCTTGTCTCTTCAAATTGATTCTTTTCATTGTGAGAGATTTGGTTTTTGCTTATCTCATTGCAAGCATTCTCCATGAGTTCAGAGCTTACAGATTCATTTGAATCCATTTCTTCGAGGCAGACAGGAAGAAATTCTTCCGCTATAAACTGAGAAGGGCTGAAGTTCTGCCTACTAGACTTCTTGTTACCTGGGGTTTCACCAGTGTTTACGCTTACTTCTGAAACTGCTGCTTCTTCTTTGTCTGAAGATTTTGCATTTACGTCTCGTACACTAGAAACAGAAGAATTTCTTCTGTTTGGTAATTTAGGCTGGAAGATACCTAGAGGGACATTTATTCCTGGATACTTATCCTTAAGTGCCATCCCTAAATTTGCATCTATGGGAGCAGCTCTAGATTCAAGACATGTGTTCTCCTGCTCTTTGGTAGAAAATAAATTATTTGGTTCACTTAGAGTATTTTTTCCTAACCTCAAGGTATCCTCTGGCTGAATTGATGATTTGGGCAACTGGTCAGAAAAAGCAGTTTCAGAAATGGAGAGAACTGCAGATTTCCATCTAATATTTTTCAGTTTTGAACAAACATTTAAAATACCTGATAATTCAGGCGCAAGAGCAGGATCTGTTTGATCTCTTGGACTGTCACCAACCAAAAGTTGCTTAGTTTGTTCAAAGTTTATTTGAAAGTCTTTTGGAGGTGTTTCCCCTTCAGCTGACAGCCCCTCATTTTCCTTTGATTCCTTGTCAGAAACAGGAACAAGGCTTGCTCCAGCCAAGCCTAAATCTGTAGCTAAATCTTCATGTCTAGATGAATCATCTTTCAATACTTGGTTTCTCTGAGTATTACATGCATCTGGAGAACCCTTCAAAGAAGCTGATTGCTGGATGGGATGCGAAACACTGGATACCAAATCACTACTTTCTTCACTGCAATCCATGGGCCCATTACTTGGAAGCTTAAAAGAAACTCTCTTTGATTTCAGGTTTTCTGGCGGTATGAGATCCTGTTCACTGCTTACAGGGACAGAATTATCCGTGGGAAGGTCAAGATCCTGTGGTGTCTGCAAACCCATAGTCTCTTCTGGAAGCGAGACAGAATAAAGAGAATGTGGTGTTGTGCCACTGGGGACTTTAATAGCTCCTTTCTCACTAGGAAATGCTGAGGCTGATGAAGCAGAAGAGGGAAGGCTGGACTTATCCTTAGATTTTGTATGATATTCACCATTCAGGTCCTGTGTATGCGGGGAATCTATTTCATCTCTGCAAGAAGACAACACACTATGCAAGTCTGGTTGCTGAGTGCTTTTATGTGACATTTCTTGGTTCTCAAATCCATTAATATTGTTATTAACAGCAGTAGTATGGGATGCAGTTATTTCCATATCATCTTGGTTGTGGGTAAACGCAATGGTTTTATCAGCAGGAACTGCAGAAATGGCTGGAATGTACTCTCCATCCTGTACATCAATTTCACCACTTAATACAGCTGTATGAATTTTAGTGATCTCCATATCCTCAGCCAAAGTAAAAATGCCAGTTTTGCTATCTGAAACAGCCTCCTGTCCAACCTGCTTAGCCAGGTTTAATCTATCCTCACAAAAGACTCTTTCAATACTTTCATCAACAGAGTGAGACTCAGTCCTTTCCATGTCAGCCTGGTAACTCGTAAACATAATCGTGGAAGTTAAAGGAACAGACTGATTGGGTCCCCTGCCTTGCAGAGAGTTTTCTTCCAAAGCTACATTATGGGTTTTAGTGATTTCCATATCATCCATATCAAACATAGTAGCTTCACTATTTGAAAGTACTTGCTGTCCAACCTCCTTATCCAAGTTCAGTTTATCATCACATACAACTTTTACGGTAATTTTATCAGCAGAACAAGGCTCGCTAATGTCCATGTCAGCCTGGCTACTTGTGAACATAACAGTTTTAACAGGATGAGCTGAAGAGATGGAATGAAGCCCTCCCTTATTTTGCGAGACAATTTCATGGCCTATTGCAGCTGTATGGCTTTCTGTGATCTCCATGTCATTATTCTCATCACTCAGTGAAAATAAAACAGTCTTTTCCCCTGTTGTTCCCTTCAAGCTTTTCCTTCCAGTCCTTTTAGCTGTGTTAAGCATTCCTCGAGATGCAGCTTTTTCCATAGATTTATCAACTGCAACAGTATCGAGTCTACTTATTTCCATGTCATCATTGTAGGTGAAAACACAAGTTTTATCTCCAGAAATTAAGGATGTGTAATCATTTGAACTTTTACACTGCAAAATTATTTTGTCTGCTGAAACTGTATGACTTCTGGTGATGTCCATATCAGCATCTTCTGAAAATATGGTAGTTTTCTCATCCGCAAAAGGCAAATGTTTTAAACCACTCACGGTTAACATTTTCTTGCCAGATACCAAGGAATGCACATTGCACGCAGGCTGCTCCTGACTATTTATTGTCATCATGACCCCTTTTTTTAAGGCCATTAGTTTATTTTCACCTTGAACAAGGTATCCAGGTACTGCTTTTCTTTCTGATAAAACAGCATTGATGTTGTAATCGGGAACCATTACCGCACAGTTTCCAGTCAAGTCCATGTTTTCACCAGAGGGAAACACAACTGACTTTTCTAAAAACAAAGGCAATTGGGAATTTCCCTGATGTGGTTCAGACGTATTGGCTAGTAACGGCTCTTCAGCACCCCTCAAGTGCAGGCTATCAACTGAGTGAGGATTTTTAAAATCCTCTTCTGGAGAAACTGTTTTACCAATTGAAAAATCTCTCTCAGAATCTACTTGAGTTGGCAATACTTTGTTTACTACCTTCATAGGATGAGTTTTCTCTTGCCTGTCTGAGTTTTGGCAATCTGTGTTTATTCCTAGTATTGTTCCAAGGTGTTCATTTCCTTTCATTCCAGAGGGAGCAAACTCATCACTGAAAATAAATGAACCATTTGGAGCCAAAGGAGTAACAGTTTGCTTATTTGTCTTCATTTTCAAATTCCCACATTCTATTGCTGCAGTCTGACTTGTGATACCTACACCAGAACTACCAGAAAACTGGAAGGTCTGGTTTTGCAGCTGCTTGGATATTACATTATTTTGATTACAATTATTCTCGTATTCTTGTACTGTATTAAGAGGAGCAACAAAGGCAGCAGGATGAGTTTTGGATATGTCCATGTTTTCATCATCGGAAAACAGGCCCATTTTGTCATTTGTGCAGGAAACTGAAGTGTTAAGGTTTTTTTCCAAAGGTTGAGATCCATCAACTTTTTGATTTTGCAAAGACATGAATGCACAGGTGTTGACAATATTCTCACGGACTTCTCTCATTTGCTCTTGTAATGAACACGCACTCTTTGCATGGGAACTCGGACCACTTGCCTGAAAGTTTGTTTTTCCAAGCTTCTTATCAACCATTATCACCTCAGGATCTTTAGTATTCCTTTCTATAGCCTGGCTTCTTTTAATATTCCCATTGATACCGATCACCTCAAGATTTTCCTTGTCCATATCTAAAGAATTTGCACCTTCACCGACATTTTTGTTCTGGTTCTTTCTTGGAATTATTTTACAATGAATTTGTTTTGCTTCTGCAGTTATCCCATTGCTTTGATCATCAATGACAACAGCATGGCATTTAGTTATTTCCATTTCTTCCTGTTCATTTAAATTGGGAGCTGTAGATCTGTTTTCAAGAAAGTGAGGTTTGCAGGTGACAGAGGTGAACATTCCAGCAGGAGGTTCATTTTCAATGTTCTTTCCATCATCCTTGACAACACATGTTTTAGTCAAGTCCATATCTTCTCCTGAGAATATTACTGTCTTCTCACCTGGCAGAGAAACGAGTTCAGAGTCTGCTAGTCTGTGCTGAAGTCTACTCTTAGAAACACCAGTAGACACTGAATTTGTACATGAATCAAAACCAACATTCACTGAAGCAGTCCCGTGATCTCGGGTCACTTTTTTGATTTGTTCATCTGAGCCCAAAGATGGTTCAAGCATGCTATTTTTATATGACAGAGAAGCTCGATTATCTAAAGACATTAGACTCTTTGTAACATCCCTATCACCATGTGCTGGACATCTGTTTTCTGCTAGTGAAGAGTTTGTATTAACTGGATTTTCAAAAGTTTTATGACATGAACTGTTCACTTCTTTGGTACTGTCATTATAGATTACATCTGTGTAATTGCCAGTAATTTCCATGTCATCACATTTAGAAAAAACAACAGTTTTATCACCTCGGAAGACAGTCTCAGAAGAAACGGATCCTGGGATGGCAGACATTGATCTGGCCTCTTGTTTAACAGTTTGCAGCACTGTAGGAGTTCGTCTGTCCTCAACATTTACTAGTTTTTTGTCTGTACAAAGTTGAGGGTGGTGCTGAACAATTAAGTGCTGATTAAGTGCTCTCTTTAATATAGCATTATCTACCTCTGCAGATGGGAAATCCTTTTTGAAGTTTAGATTTTGATTCCCGACACTGGAGAAGGGAAAAGACATATTTGCAGTGTGACTAGTTGTCATATCCATTCCATCATCTGCAAATGCCTCAGTAACATCCGCACACAGTAATTGCTCTGGTGGAGCTTCACAAATACCAGGAAACATAGCTTTAACATCAGATGCCTGGCATTTTGTCATTTCCATTCCATCATCTTGCCCTGTAAAGACTTTTGTTTCATTGCAGGTGTCCAGTTGTTCACAAGAATATACAAATTCCATTGACAGTTGTGCCATGTCTTCTAAGACTTGTGAAGGGACAAAAAAAACATTCTCTTTTTCAGGTCCCTCAGTAGGATTGAGTGGCTTTTCATTTGACTTCAAGCTCATCAAAAATTCATTGAAATTTATTTTTTTTACAGTAGTAGCGTCTTCCTTCTGTTCAAAAGATAGGCATGAATGGTCTGTAGGGTCAGAAAAAAAATGAAATTCTTTGCTCATTTCTGCCTTTCCTTTGTTAGAGTTTAACCCAGCCAGAAACGATGTGATATCTATTTTCTCAGTTTCATCAGCTTGATTGTTTTTCAGGTTACGTGTAATCACTGCAGTGTGACTAGCTGTCATATCCATTTCATTTTCATCTGAAAAGATGAGGGTGGTGTCATGCCTATTTGTTCTTTGAATGGCACTGTCCGCATCATGCCACTAAAATAAAAAGAGGAAGAAATTACAGTTACTGACACTTAAACCAAATGATATTATGGTTTATTCTATGTAAAACAAAATTCAACTAATGCACTCCTAAGGTTATAGCTCTATCTTTACATCTTTTTTGGGGGGGGGGGGGGGGGGGGGGGGGGGGGGGGGGATGT
>NW_010972613.1:1310946-1323792 GCF_000737465.1 Haliaeetus leucocephalus | reverse complement strand
CGTGCGGGTCGGGGGGGGGGGGGGCGGTGGGGGGGGGGGGGGAGTCGTACTACTGATTTCAGTCCTCCTTGATAACCAATAACACATTCAAGGAAAGGATGACAACTTAATTATTAGAGCATATAATATTTAAACAGCTTTTTTTGAAAGAATGTGTCTCAGTTTTAGTGTTGGACAAAGTCTTCATATGTAGACATATCTTGGTAAGCATGGAACAATTACTGAGCATTATGGATCAGTATTTTCTATATCTCTGCAGTGTGGTTTCTGCCTTTCCCCCACCCCAACTGCAGGCAAAAACCTTGCCCCAAAGGTATTATGCATGTGCCCCAAAGCAGCAGCACCAAGTTGGATGTTTCAAATTACTTTTTCCACCACTGACTAGGGAGATTTTTGTGTCTTTAATAGAGATGATTTACCGTTTTAAAACTGTGGGAAAAAATTGGCCAGTAACAAAATATAATACTGTATTTTATCAAATATAATGAATATCTTGATTAAGAACAGCTTCACATTTGCTTCAAATTACATGTGCTATTTTATAAATGCAAGAAATGAAATATACTAGAAGCACAACCATATACATTACCCAAAACAAGGAGAGACAAGAGTTTCAATCTGACCTTTATAGCCTCATGGTATACATCTCATCCACACTAGGATTTTAACTGTATGGCTTTTTTTGTTTTGGATTGGTTTAGTTTTTAACATTCATTAACAAGAGCTAACACATGTTTTTAAGCCATATCTTTAAACTCAACATAAAAGTTGGAAGCCATTGCAGTAAGTGAGACTGTTTTGACAATTGCTTTGTTTAACAACACAGTGCCATAACGTCATCACTGACATGTAACACAGTTCAGGATTTCTGTGCAATTGTGCCTTTGAAGGTCTTAGCTAAGAATTTTGTGTTATTACTTGATTCAGCTGAAGAAATTCAGTTACTTTTTCATGCTAATCATTGCCATTTGTCTAAAGCTTTTTAGCAGCAGGAACAGAGTACATTTGTGCATATCCATTCTACCCATAGAAGAAAAAAATACACAAGCAGAGAGTAATACATGAGAGAAAAATACATAACCATACCTATCTGAAACATAAGCTCCTTTGCATATTCTTAGATAAGAACTGAAAAGAATGGAGGAACTAGCTCAGGTACTGAAAAGTTAGCAAGCAATTTTAGAAGAAAGAGTTATCAATACTGCAGTATAATGCCTATCAGATTAGCAAAATACTTCAAAATATAGAAGATTAGCTTTCAGAAGAATTTTATGTGAATACGAGGATTTATTTTTTAGGCAGTTAAGTTACATTTTTCATCTTTACCACACAAATTATTGGAATATATTTTGGACACTGATATTTTCAGCACCAAAAAAATAAAAGCCTTCATATACCTCAGTCTGCTGCACCAGTGCCTGGATAGGGGCATGAAGCAAAGTGTTCATCCCTGTTGAAAGAAAAGGAAATACTCTATTTGTTGCACTATTTTTGTATTATTTTATCCACTGAGCTGAAGATCTATGTGCTCGCTTTACAAATACCACTGAGTAAGTAAGTACAATTAAAACCAAATATATCCTGAAAAATATTTTCAGTACTCCCTTCAGCATGTGGAAGAGCTACCCATACTTTTACAATGCAATGCTTGTAAACAGCCTCATGGGACAAAGCCTGTTCATGCAATAGTCATCTCAGTCAGGGAGATTGTTCTAGGCATATTAAAATTATTCACACAGAATCAATAGTTTTGGATAATGATAGTAATTTTGTTACTAAATCTATTTCCAAACTCACCAGTGATCTCGCATGGAACAGCTTCAGATTCTTCATTTCTACAAAAGGTGGGTTAGGTAAACAGTTTGTTAAAAGATTTCAAAACAGAAAGCTTCAGCAGTATACTGAAAAGGCAGAGAATTCTGTTGCATAGCTCATATGGGACAGGGCAGCAGATACCAGACACTATTTATATGTCTTCAGTATATTCTAATTTGAGTTGCAATCTTATTTTCCCATGAGATTCTCTCATCTTAGCATGCCAAAAGCCATTGTTCAAGATACAGATGGCATTGTAATTCCTCAGTGACAAGTAAAAAAAGAGAAAAGATTAATTTGTTATTTTTAACTCAAGCCTTCCACTTTTAGTTATTCCTTCCTCTTTGGGAAACTGAAGCTGTGTTCCTAAAGCCTCAAATAATTTCTCTGTAAAACAAAAAGCTAGATACAATGTCCAACTTGTGTGGTTTTCTGTCTAACTTCTAATGCCTTCTGCTCTCCACTGTTTTATTGATTGTCCTTTCAAGACCAAGAAACCTTAGCTAGAGTACTGAATTTTATTTTTTATATGTGTGTGTGTATATATATATATATGCACATGTGCAACACACACACACATACATATGTTACCATATTGGGTTGATACCTTTAAAAACATGAGTAAACTACAGCTGTACATAAGCCGTTTCCTTGCTATATATTTTAAATGTAGGAAATTCCCCTTCATAACAGATTTAGACAATTTCTGTGTATTTTACTTTCCAGGTCATTTTAATTTTAAAAATCCCATCATTGTGTTTTATCTAGACAAGAACTTTAAGGCCAGACTAACAGTTTATCTACCCCTGAGGGAAAAAGTTATTATAATAAATATTGAAGACAACGTCTATCAGATATGGAAACTGCTAGTTTTTTTCTGGCAAACATTGCCAAGCAATCAGCTTTGGAAGGAAGCAGTTTCAAGCCGTAATTGTTCAATTTTTCAGAAACTGCTATATTTTTGTGAGTGACCAAAAGTTATATGCTTTTTTTGCTGTATCCCTTCTTTCATCAATCAAAAGCACAGAGCAATTTTATATCTAAATAAATATGTATGCTGGATTTCTTTGAGGAGTAATATTCTGATGGTTGCATGTCATGTGAAGAAATGTATTTGCAGGACAGAACTCTATAGTCATGGGAATTTTTTTTCAAACTTACTGATTAAGCAGGACATCATTCCTCGTATCTGCTGCACATTCTAAAAATAGTAAGGAAATTAGACATTACAATGCAAGAAGCATGCTCAAACCATTCAGAGACAAGAGTAAACTGCACAGAAAATAAAGTTCTGAAGTTCTCACTATTGATGTGCCTTCTTAACATGGCAAAAACCCAGAGAAGCCAAGTACTTGAAAATGCATTAGCTTTTCAGATTCTTCCTAGGTAGTCTTTGACAGAGTGAATATGATATTCTGCTCAGCGTTCTTTTGAGCTAAATCTCCAAGGCATATTTTGTTCTAGGTGCATTTTGTCTAAGAAAATAATTCTTTTTCTGAGCTACAAGGTCCACAATACCAGTAACTAATGGGTTTTCAGCCAGTCCATGATAAACAGCTGACCATATTGTTCCTTACCTGTGACTGACAGGCCTGACTTCTTAAATTCAGGCTAAAATCTTGCTGCTAATAGTCTGCGAATCCTACCAGGATAAGAGAAAGGAATTTTACCTGTACTTTCTCTCTCTGCTGTGTTATTCTTAAGATCTCGCTGGAAAACTCTGCAGCTAAGAAAACAAAACAAAACAACCCAGTTTTTTAAAACCACAAGACCATCTGTTTTGAAGAAAAAAAAAAAAGTAAAAGAAATCAGCCCTAATTTCAATCTTTTCCATATAGTATGTTCTGAAATGAGATATCAAAAGCCAGAAGCTTACTGAACCCAACCATATTTTCCAGCATAAAGATGTCATTATCATACTTAAGATGGAAATCACAAAAAAATTTAATAGGAAACAAAAATTCTTAATTGTATTAAATTCACTGAACCCTTTTTTTCTAGCTAAGAAGAGAAAATGAATAATGGCTCTCTTAGGGCTCAAAATCAACTTAATATAACAGCAGCCACCAGTCTGCCTTCACTGAATACTCACAAATGTATGCAAGCAGCAGAGGGGATACCACATTATTACCTATATATAGCCTGCATTTTAGGGGGGGGTACCAGATTATTACCTATATATAGCCTGCATTTTATACTTAAATAAAGGACGTAGATCTGCATCCTTCGGATCAAACTTACTTTATGGTGTTCGCAAAGCTGACACGGCGAGAGGTTTTCCTACGTTTTTCTGTATTGATATCCTGACAATAAAGAACACAACACTTTGATATACAGAGAACTGTTCTTACCCATAAGCCACAATAAGCATAGCTTTTCATGAAACAAAGCCAAACAAAAAAACCAAACCCCCCTCAGAATAATAATCTATGAGCCTAGCAAGTACAACAGATATTTACCAACATCCTTAAACTACTTTATAGTTCTCCAACTTCTCCTGATATAGACACCCATCTCACAAGAAGTAGGACCTAAAGATCACTTTGTGAGAACTGCCTGGTTTCAAACACAAGAAGCAGAATACCAGTTATAAGGATTTTTGTCTGGCATATTGTCTGGCATACTAGGGCAAATATATGTAGTTGCTTAGCAAAAGAGTCACAGGATTTTTTTTCTTTAGTTTTCCCTTACAAGAGCTGAAAAAAACATTAATAGTGGTTTCTCTTCATGGGAGAAAGGGAAGGATTCATTGAAGAATCAAAGTCACCATTTTCCTATCGAATTGGTTAAATGGTGTCACTGACTACAGGGTCATACTAATGCAATGTTACAAGGTATGTAACAATGCAACATTACACATACTGGAAAGCTAATTCATCATACCACTGCTGTGCAGTTGTCTACAATAAGCTTCCCTAACTAAATAGCTCAGTCTCAGGACAGTGGAACGTTGTTTAAGAAAATACATATTAACATGCCATTGTGTGCATATGACTAACAAAGCCTGTAATATACTCAAATTTTTTTTAAAATCATGTCAGCAACACAAGCAGTTATGAATGATGTCACACTACTGTATATGATAAGTCTTACATTGCTCATTAGCAGCACTGTCCATCATTGTTAACAGGCATTAAAGTTTAAATGAAGACTATGAGCCGCTCTTGACACTCAACCCATTTTTGAAATAGATGTGTTGTGCATAAATATTTCGGGCTCATGTTTCATATTCTAAATAAATTGTTAGAGGCTTTTTCACTGAAAGCCTTATATGCTAAAAATGAGTTTTCAAGTTCTGTAATCAGCAACAGATGAATCATACAAATATATGATGCAACTAGCACATTAGTCCATAGAACACACCCTAGGTAGAAATGGCATTTAAAAAGAAATCCTGAAACTGAACAGGCCTATAGTTACAATGTCTAAGAAACAACAGACACTATAAACATGAGATATATTCTGTATTTATTTCTAGAAGAAAATGTTTATTTTGAGCTTTTACTTTAAATAAATTGGCAGGCTGGGTTTTGTTTTGTTTTTTTTTTTTTTTATCAGATGTAAAACCTTCTTACTGACTATACCAGCTTGTACACTGGTGGATCAAGCATCAAGTCAAATGGACTACAGCAGGAGCAAGTTATGCCTATTAATCTCTCTTCATTCCTCTTGACAGAAGAAATATTCTGATGTAAAATAGAAGTATGAGGAAAAACTTGATGGATTTCTTACAATATTTGGTGCTCCAGACATTAACCTTCTAAGCAGTTATTACAAGAGTTTTTACACCCATGTTATTCTAGTGACATAGCTTAATCAGTGACAAGTTGAAGAGCAAACTGAAGGTGTTAAGAGTATTGGCAAGAAAGGACTTAATAGACCTACCTGTGTCAATTCATTCCCATTTCCCAGATCATCAAAAGGATTTCGTGGAGCCTTTAAAATCTAGAAGAAAATATAATAGTTGAGAAGATCAGTTCCAACTACAAGAACTGATTACTTGGCTGGATTGACTTTATAAGAGCCACCCGTGCCCTAGTGAATCATATCAATCTAACAGGCTCTTCCTCTGCTTTTGGAATGCTTTTCTTCAACTGTGATGAGAAAACGAGTTCCTCTTTACAGCTTCCCTTTCTTTCCTTCACTCACTCAAATGGTTTTCTTTTGACAAATGCCTTAAGTTACTCACAGAGGACAGTTGCTTCCCTCTGATGTGCTCTGTATTATCACTGGAGGGGGAAAAAAAGGAAACAGGTATTAGGACATAAACTTGAACCAAGATGTATTTTTTGAACAGCATTGCCACATTTTTAAAGTTAATAAATTGATTTCTCCATTATTTTTATAAGTGTGAAATTAAATAAACAAGCTTGCTTGGAATAGATCATTCATTCCAGCGCTAGTTCCCAAAAATAATCTTTGGAAAATTCAGCAGATTGCCCTCCAAACCCCATGGTCAGCTAGTCTCCAGACAGCCCACTGCTATGAAATTTCCTCAGAGCTTTTCTACACACAATCAAAGAAACTCCCTGTTGTTCTTCACAATGGAAAACACATTTCATTCAAGAGATGCTGCAGGGATTAAGAAAAGTTTTGCCTCTAAATGATAATATTTATACCACAATAAAATTCTTAGAAGGTTTAAACTTACTTTTCCATATTCATGTTAGGGTCTGCATAAATCTTGTCCATTTCTGAAGGATGTGCTTTTCTTATAAAACACAGTACTGAAATCCAAAAATATTAATGAACCTCAGTAATAATATTGCATACAACCACAGCCAGATACTAGCCTTAAATGCTATCATTTTTCTCTCCGTCTTTCTCTAGTCACAGAAATGCACTGAAGTAAAATAGGCCTCTCAAGTCCACATTTTACTGTTATATATGATGTTATAAAACAACTGTGCTAACAGTTTAAGTCTTACTGGTTAGGTGTCCTTTTATTTAAAGTTAAGATTCTGGTAACTGTTGGGAGATAAATGTGATCAAACCTTATACAATACAAAGTTTGCTAGTTTGCTCTGACACACAAGACAATTTTTTAGTTAATACTTTCCTCACCCCAAGAATATCATACGTCAATGCAAATAACTCCCACTAGCACAGAAAACTACAAAACTTATCGAAAGTTGCATAAGGGGAAAAAATGAATTAACCCACCCTGACAGGATGCCAGTGCTAACACAGACTTAATATTGCCTAACATTTATTGTAAACTGTATCAAAATTCAGGGCTTTGAATACCAGGTTAATATTCCTCATAACTTCAGTCTCCCATGGACCTGACAAAGACCACCAAAAAAAAGTACCACAGAATCAACACTATAAGATCAATACATGCAATTTTCCATGCTATTTCCTAGATTTCAGTGATTATCTTTATCTACATGCATCCTTCCCTCAATAGCTACGCAAAGTATACTTACAGGAAAGCTATAAGCAATCTGACAGCATTTATCACGTTATTTTATTCTCCCCTTGCTAACTAAACCTCAGCAAGCAATGTTGTAAGAGAAACCCTTGCCTAAGCAAGGATTAAGTGATTTGTAAGACTGACAATTAAGTTTTACAATTAGAATAGAGATATCTGCACAGAACTGCTCAGCTTTTGCATCTCACAGAATCACAGGCTCTCAGGTACGCAGGGACCTCTGGAGATCATGTAGTCCACACCCCTACTCAAAGCTGCAGCAGATTGCTCAGGACATCGTCCATTTCAGTTTTGAGTATCTCTAAAGAGGAAACCGCACAGGCTTTCTGGACAACCTGTTCCATCTTTGCTGCATTTGTTTGCACCCTTACTTTTAAATGGAATTTCTTGTATTTCAATTTGTGCCCATTGTTTCTTGTTCCTTCACTAGATATAACTGAGAAGAGCTTGGCTTCATCTTCTTTAAACCCTCCCATCAGGTATTCATACATACTGATGACTTCCCACCGATAAGCAACATCCACTGCTCTCCCTTGTCCACCAAACCAGTTACCTCATTGTTGGTGTTTTAAACCACAAATTGAGTCTTATTTTTCCAAGCTAAAACTAATGTAGGAAAAGGAAGCTCCAGATTTAGCAAAATGCTAAATCACATAAAATGCTATTGCATATTATTGGGATATTGCTCACAAGGCAGAGCAGAGTTTGAATTACAGGGGAAGGGAAAAGGAACAATCTTTTCAGAAATATCAGTTTGCTCAAAGATGATGTTTAGGCAGGGCAAGAAAGCATGATGAGAAAACTTAGCTGACAGATTATTTTTTTCCCCCAGTAAATTTGTTTGCTTAAACAGAAAAAAGGCATTATTTTGAAGATACCCATTGCATGCGAAGGTATAACAAATAAGAGCCAGAAAAGTTTTCCAGAATGACATTGTACTTGTACACAGAAGCTGATTTGCTGAAGAAAACTTTATTAATTTATTTTTGTTTTATTTCTGCAGAGTAATTCCCCTCACCAAAGATGTAGCAGGTTTATGTTAGTACCAGTCAAAAAGGTAGCTGGAAAGACTTTGGCTTTCAGGGCCTGCAGCTCTGAGGCAACAAAACCGAGACGCTGTTTTCAGGCAGGCATCCTCACAGTGGCTCCCTGGCCAGCAGCCTGAATGCTTTGGATGTAAAAACTGCTGCACTGCATCAGACTAAACACAACAAAGAAGTGACATAAAAGATGGTCATGCATACAGGTGTCTAGAAGAACAGTGCATGGCTACAGAAAGCCCTGTTTAGCCTGCTAGGAGCCTGCTGTTAGCAGGTCTATTAATCTGGAATTCATATCCCAATCAACATGCTCAGTAGTCATTCCCTAATCCTTCTTTGAGCTTATTTACATATAGTTGACCTACAAGCATCTGGCACCGATTTGAAATTCTTTGTTATTGGACATAAAAAAAAAATTGAAAAAGCATCTATTTTAATTCTTATTTTTAATAATTAAGTACATCCCAGTTCCGCACTGTGAACACAAAGAATCACTCCATCATTTTTTTCAGTTCATTCATGATCTTACAGATGCCCACCCAAGGCGTCCTCGATCTTCCCCCCTTGAAGAGTAAGAATCTGTTTAGTCTCTCTTTACGATTCCTTTTTGTTCTCAAGCTGTTTCCCTCACGATCCCCCGTGTTATTCGCTTTACCGCCCTGACAGGGCTGACAATCTGGGAGCACTGTCCAGAACGACCGCCAAACGCTAGTTTACACCTCCTTATCGCTTATATCGGTGTTTTCCCAAACGCTAATTACTTCGCATCGATCAAGACTGCATTCATCGGTCAGTTTATGGGGCGATTCCTCTCACGCTTCGAGGCCACCCCCGACCCCAAGCACCCCAGGTGAAATCTCCTCAGGCCCCGGCCCCGCAACCCTCTGTCCGCCTCGCCTCTAAAGGCGCCAGGGGTGCGGGGGGGGACCTCTCCTCCCAGCCGGACCGACCTTCTCCCGCCTTTTATCCGCCCTCCCCTCACCCGTCGTTACCGCACAGGATCCGCCCCAGCGACAGGCAACGGCTGTCGCCTCAGGCGTTCCCGCGCTCGCTCCCCCGGCCGGGCTTCCTTCTCGCCTTTCTCCCCACCGGGACCCATCCGCGGCCGGTCTCACCTACCGCTCTCAGACAGGACCCTCACACCTAGCCCCCGGCGGGGCGCTCCCCGCTGGTCTCCGCCGTTGCCCCCCGGCTCCTTTAGCGGCCGGACCGCCGCCGCTTCGCTATTCAAACCCAACCGCCGCCTGGCGCGCCTGCGCCCCGCGCCAAATCCTCGTCGGTGACGACAGCCGAGTGGCGCTCTACGGCGGCCGCCGTACAGCAATGGCGCCCCCATACACACGCCGTTCCGTACAACATGGCGGCCTCAGCGGCCTCAGCCCGCTGCCTGCCATTTCGGTATTCCCCCTCACCAGCACGCCCCGCAGCCGGCAGCGATGAGGCTGGCGCGGTGGCGCCCGGCCCGCGCAGGGTTGCTCGGTCCCCGCGCGGTGGCCTCGCTCTGCGTTGTACCAAGGAAGGGCCGAGCAGCCGGCGCCATCTCGCAGAGGGAGCGGCGGGCGGGAGAAGAGGCCAGGAGCAGTCGCCGTACGTTCTTATAGGCTGGGCAAGAAAGAGAGCTGTCGTGACGAGGTGGCCGAGTGGTTAAGGCGATGGACTGCTAATCCATTGTGCTCTGCACGCGTGGGTTCGAATCCCATCCTCGTCGAGAAGCGACTTTTTTTCTCCCCCCCCTCCTTTTTTTTTTTTGTTTTCCCCTCCACTTCTCAGGGGACCTTCGCGCTCGCTGCCGCTGGCTCTGCTGCCCGCCCAGGGCGCGGCCCGTTCAGCCCCGGCGAGCTCCCGCCCGCCCTCCCGCGGCAGCCCGCGGGCCGCGTCCCGTGGCGCGGGCAAGGTCGTGAGGGGAGGCGGAGGATGGGGGCAGGGCCGCTCCTCAGGGACAGACCCCACGCAGGGCCGGCGTCCCGCGGGGACACCCCCTCCGGCTCCCACCTCCCCGGGTTGATATTTTTGAGAAAGAAAAGGGAGCAAAGCCACCACCCGGGGCAGCCACCACGGCTGTGGCGGTGCCAGGACCACGTCCCGCGGGGTTTCGGTGTCATGGCCCCAGGTGTCTGGATCCCCGTGGGGCCGGCAGAGCTGCCAGGTCCCTGCCTGCCCACCGGCTAGGCCGCCTTCCCTCTCTTCTCCTCAGGAGCCAGCCCTGCTGTGGAGCCACAAGCCGTGAGGCCGCTGGGAACAAGCCGCTTCCGACTCCCTTCTTGCAATCCCAATGTTCAGTCCTTAGCAGGAGCTTTGGGTAAATATTTGCGAGATCAGGGGTTGAGGGAGCTCCAGCCAAACCAATCCAGGCGCCTCATTGGAAAATACGTCAAGGTTTGCTTTAGAAAAACAATTATCGCCGTCGGCCTTGCTTTTCATGAAGCTGTGACGATTTAAAAAGCATGAATGATTGTATTGAAGAGATACTGGAAAGCTTTTCCTCTCTGCTTAATCCATCAATAAACTTTTTAAAAGTCTGGAAGCAGAAGTTAAGGGAATACAGAGCTCCCACTAAACACATCATGGCACCTGGGGAAGGGGCCTCTCACACGCAATTTGCTGTAACAGCTCTGCGAGCCCTCCAGGCACACGCTGCGGCAGTTTTAACTACACTTGAAGTACTAAATCCTGTGCAGAGAAGGGCCAGATTGTGACTCTACAGCCTCACAAACGGCACCCATAATGGACCACCTAAAACACAGCTGCAAAAGTGTTATCATGTGGAAGATGGGCATCTTGGCAATGTTCTCGGGGTTAATTCAGAGTCAATCCTACATAATGAGTGGGTAAGGCACAGCGGAGTTCGCACCAGGGTTTGCTGGGAGGGTTTATTTGTATAGGTAAGTGCTTTAGCTGCTGGTGAGATGCACATTCTCCCGGTCCTTTGCTGTAGCATAAAAAGATGTATCAAAATAAAACTGTACTAGAGAAAGGACTTCTTCCAGGACCTACACTTTGTACAGGTAACTTTATGCCCACAATCACCCCCCAACCAGGATGCAGTATTTACCACAGACCTAATCTTAGATGGGAATTTATCACAAGACATCTCTAAAAGTAACACTTTCCCCATTAGCAAAACGGCAAACGTCAACTTCTTGTGCGTGTGTAGGGCACGTATCAGCAGGACACCACCTCTGAACTGAACTAAAATTAAACATGGTGCAGTTAGTGGCAGGCTCCTTGTGAAATCAACCTTAAATTTTCAGTGTTCAAAGTATCTTGAAAACAGAAGCCCTGGGGTTTCTTGACCAGCAAGGTGTGACAATTAAAGGATGCAAACTGCAGTCATGCATAGCCAGAAAAATGAACAACACAGCACTAAGCTCCGGTTCCACATCAGGCCCTTCAGCCATCCAGTCTCCATCTACTGGCACAAGTCAGTAAAATCCCCTTCAGATGCTTATTTCTTACAGAGAGGGAAAAGAAAATAAAAAACAAAACACCCTCCCCCAGACAATACAACTTGGGACACCTAAAAGTCTAATTTAAAACTGTTGCCCCTAAATCTAGTACCTTCCCCTTGTATCTAAAGCTAGTAACAGCTGCAGACACCCTTATTTATACCCTGTGAGTGTCCAAGTTTCATTTACAGTTACATGAAATATGTATTTTGGTGCATGAAAGATGTGGATGACACTAGTTTTTAGTGTCATCTCTCAAACACAGGGGACCTTTTCTCTCCTTTGTTTAGCAAGCTGCCTGTAGCTAAGTACTAGACCTGACCTTAATGCATGATGGCAGGAAAAAAGTAAAATATTACCTGTGGTTAAATTAGAACCACAAGACCCTTGGTAGGATGTAGAGGAGCAAAGCTCAAGCCTGAGTGAATTTTAATGGAGACATTCAACACAGCAGCTGGATGATCCAGGAGAGAAAGAAATCACTTGCTACTTGGAGCTATTGGAAGAAGTAAGCACTGGCTTATTCTGTTTTGGTACACAAGTCCTGATCCTGGTAACATCATCAACAAGCGATTCTAGGAGCCTTGCCAAGGAGGAAGGTAGTTGTTCCTGCAGGCCTGGCCAACCTTAAGTCCCCAGCAGACACCTGTGAAACAGGGAGTTCTCTGGTAACCTCTGTGAAACAGGCAAACTGGTAATAAAAGATCTGCATGAAAACCACGTCTTGGGAGGGGCGCTGAGAAACAGCTAGAGCTCCCTAGAGCACAGCATGACAAGGAGAGATCATCTGAGAGCGGACCACACTCCAGCAAGGCTGTTGCCGTACTTGCTGAATAGTATCAGCTCCTCTGGATTCCTTTCTTCACCTTTAAAAAAAGGCTTCTTTAATATTTTAGAAGTGTAGAAGGCTATGCAAGTGCCCTATGTAGGAATGGGCATGGAGAGAGGTGGATATGGAGCGACGGAGCTAGAAACCACTGTCTGCAAACAGTCCTTGAAACAACATGGCTCTGCCCAGGTGAAGGTTTTGATTGTCTGTAGCAGTCACTGGAGCTGGTCATTACTACTGGCAACACATACAGGAAAGGGGGGGGGGGGGGGGGGAGAAAAA
>NW_010972613.1:1306412-1310936 GCF_000737465.1 Haliaeetus leucocephalus | reverse complement strand
GGGGGAAGGGAGGAGAGAGACAAAGAACCTGAGACAGCAGAGTTGTTATAATAACCCTCCCAGAGGCCAAGAAGCAACCATATAAACACTGATAAGAACTATAGCGGTATTTATCATCTTGGAAACATATTAATATAAAATATATTTTTAAAAAGTCTTCTAGTTCATAAAACAGCTTTTGTTTTTCTTTAAAGCCGACTGTCACACTGAGGTGATATTAAAAACAATTCCACACCACTCAGAAATAACCTGTATATAGTGCAGTTTAGAAAAAAAAAAAAAGGCAGACTTTGGATTTTTGCTCAAGTATGAAGATGTTTTCAATACGGTGTAAGGGATAGAGATCGATGGGCTCTCAGAAGAGAAGGCAGGAGACAGGTCACAGGGCAGGTAGCAGAACAGAAAGGCAAGAAAAAAAATCTACTAAATCAGTCCCCTTATAAATCTGATAAAGACAAAATCTGGGGACTAGTACCTCCAAAAATAGGCCCAATATAAAGAGATAAGTCCCTAGAGTTACTAAATAATTATTTGAACAAATACTGAAAGAGCAATTTCAAAGCAAAGTCTACCTTGCTGACAAACAGTAAGCACAAAATGGATCTACTTCACAGTGCTCTGGCTTTACCTCACTGTATTCTCAGTGATAACGTTTGAGTTTTAAAATCAGTCTGACAATAAAATACAGTAAAAGGAGTTTTGTGTATGACATGACATCCAGCATATTGAACAACATTCCAGCAGCTATTATTGTCAGATACAAGAACGCAGAAGGCCAGAAGAAAAACCAGTTGCGGACTTTTAAGTGCATGCACTTAATTATCTGTGTGGATAATCAACAGCAGACCCAGAATATGCTGAGGTAAAAGGCAAAGCTGCCTGTGCTGAGTGCCATTTGCTGCCCTGAAGTGCTAGTTCACTAAAGGGCAACATAAACCTAGTGTTGTAGCCCCGTTTTCCTGCTCATCTTTTACAGTGCCTATTGGCTGTCAGGACAGCTCTCCAGCTCCAGCAATCCTTCCCACCCCATCTCAAGTCACAGGCAGTTTGTTCACCTCAACCACGTTGAAAAAGCAAATCTTGGGTCTTTAAAAGATGCTTTCCTGACCAATGATGTCCGTAGGTGTCAGGTGTCCTCGGTCATTCCTCCCAGTCTTCCATTGCCCACTCGGGCATCTTGGAGCAATACTCAAACTCCGCTCCCTTATAGCGCAAGGCATGCAGGTACATCACCAGCTCCTTGGGAGATGGGTCCCGCCTTGTAATTTTACACTCCACGCACAAAGGGTCCTTCTCATCTGAATGCTTTTCTCCTGTTTGCCCGTCCTGCTTCTCACAGGAACCAAGTTCTTTATTTTTTTCAAGTGTTTCCAGGCTGGCAACAGAGTTCAGTGGACAAGCTGCTATGTCATTTCTCTCATGATCCTTAGCATCCCTCTCAGGATCCTTAGTGTCCTTGGCAGGGCAGGAGTTCTCATTTACCAAATCAGCCTGCACAGACTTTGTGCAGTCACCCGAATTACCAGAGTCTTTATTTTCAGTGCTGGAGTTCAAGTCCTCCTCCAAAAGACCCAAGATATCCAGGCTTTGCTTTGAACGATGCTCCTCTACCAGTGCCTTAAGGAGTTCTTCATCCGTTTTATCGATCTTGCCACCTTTCCCCCTGTCAGGGCCCCAGGCTTCCATATTATAGATGGGGTCGTTGACAATAGGATGCCCCAAATACTGCAAATGGACTCGGATCTGGTGTGTGCGGCCAGTACGCGGAAGACATTTGACTACGCTGGTCTTACCATTGTAGCTGAGTCTCTGGAAGATGGTTTTGCAGAATTTCCCTTTGGGGTCCACACGGCACACTCCCACTTTGTAAGAAACAACCAGTATGGGCTCTTCGCAGACCACTTCGTGTTCTGGAAACTCCCCCACCACACGACAGACATACTCCTTTTCCAGCTACAAGGAGATACAAGAGTAACTCTCAGAAAACGGAACAGAAAACTGTCTCTGTCCCGATTACACCCGAGTCCCACCCTAGCTACTCCTCTCTTTCTCTTCAATGAAATACATTTTTAGGGAACATACTGCCAAAATTTTATTACAACTGAACAGGGAAGGGAAAAAAAAACAAACCTAAAATCAGCTATTTAAAGCCAAATTTCTCTCACGCTTTCCCCAACTAGTCAGGAAATCAAGAACGCAAGGACTATTTTCCTCATATTAAATTCAAGAGCCATTTCTCGGTCACTTTCAGTTTACAGCCTTGAAGCAAATCCTGGAAGCTAATACCCTACACAGCTACAGTTCTGTTTGGGTCCAGAGCCACTGGAAAAATGCGAAAAACTTCTAAAACCTTTAAAATTGAAAAAAAAGTATTAGATGACTGACACATTTCCACTTACAAATAAAACCGCTCTCTAACTGTTCTGCACAATCCCAGTCAGTTTGCACAATCCCTTAAGGAAGGAGATCCCTTTCAATCTAATATTACCAAAATCAATTCAATTAATTCAATTTTTAGATAGTCTTTGTCTCTCGATGCCTCTCATGCTTAATACAATAAGAACAGTCTAGGTGACCACAGGCTGTTTTGGCAACTTGTGGTCGTTTACACCAAAGATTTGGCCGACTTTGGACCTAACCCGTTTCAAGAAAATACCGTGCAAGAGACTCCGAAAACTACCGCAGCCCTTAGCTCTCACCTGTCTCTCCCGAACCTGCTCATCGATTCTCTTGGATACCTCTGCGGTCTTGGCAAACATAAGTACTCCCGAGGTCATGCGATCGAGTCGGTGAATGGTATGCAACTCCTTCAGGTCATGCTCTTTGCCCAGGATGAAAATGACTGTGTTGTGACGAAACCTGCCACAGGGATGTACCGGCAAAGAGGAGGGTTTGTCCACAACCACCACCTCATCGTCCTCCACCAAGATCTGGATAGGCTGGGCAGTGACTGGTGGCTCATGGCGATGCACCGTATTCCTGAGAAAATCATTATTCTGCAAGACAGAGGCAATTAGCATGAATCCAGCCTGCGTAACCACCCCATCTGCCCACACACAACAGGGGCCTGTGATACTGAGGGGAAGGGGGCAGAATGAAAGCCCCTTTGTCCTGGAACGTGGTACTTTAGCACAACAACTCTGCTTATTGACATTCAAATTCGATAACGTGTCTTAAGCGGTATCTCTGTGCCTTGCCAGCTCTTGGGGTGCTGAGCAGGAAGCTGTGGGGTACGCTGGCTCTGTGTGGGGCTGCGGGATCTGCATACTCCCAACCCCACCAGGGTCAGGATTCCCTGTGTTGTCCTAAAAGCAGATCCATTTACCTGGTGTGCAAGCTAGTAACACACAGAGTTGAGGCATTTTCAAATTAATTTCATTGATGCACATAAATGGGTGCCTGTCTCAAGACAGCACACCTTTATCTCAAAAATTCCCACATTTATATATTTAAGTAATACATATTCATTATTATTTCCCTTAAGGATTGGTTCTTTCTTCTTCGCCTCTCACGTAAATTAGTGTGCAGACTCCGTCTTCTTCCTTCACTGCCTTCTTTTGAGTAGGTGGTATCATTTGAGTAGATGGTCACGACCTCCCCCCATAGGAATTACCTTCTACCTACTTCTTCCTCTGTCTTGGCAGTTCCAAGCGGTTCTTCAAGGTTTACTGATCAGACCACGATCCGTTACCTTTTCTGACACAAGCATTCCACCTATCTACAAAGCCCTGTTGCCTAACAGTTTATTCCTAAACCCAAAATCATGTCTAGTTATCGTTTCCCTGTTTTAAATATTAACTGATGGGGGGGGTATACAGAACTTTAGCAGTTCCCTGGTTATTTCTATCACATTATACATATTAACTGATAACCCCTGGGCCACCCGATCTCCCCTGGCACACCGCTGACGTTACCACCACCACCACGGGGTTATCCCACCGCACCGCTCGGGACGACGCTCACCGCCAGAGCCCACCTGGGCTCTCCCACGTTGGGTTACCGGGCTGGACACGCCACGCTCCTCACCGGGAGCCCTCCCCAACCCCGAGGTGGGGTGCCCACCTTCAGCACGATCTCCAGATCGCGAACGGGCTCCTCGTTGAGGCGGAGGCGGCCGGCGCGGGCAGCGGCGCGGTAGTAGTCGAGGGGCTGGGCGCGGAACTCGGTGCTGAAGACGTGCAGGAGGCTGCGGCCCACCCAGCGGCCCTTGCAGTAGGTACGGAAATCGAAGTAGTAGGGCCGCACCTTGCGCAACCCTCCCTCGAAGTAGTACGAGGTCTCGGCGAAGTGCTCGGCTCCGAAGCTCACCCCCGCGCTCAACTTCCGCGGGGGCGGAACGTAGCGCTCGCCGGCCGCCAGCCGTCGCTTCTTAGGGGCCGGCGCCGCTTCCTCCTTGTCCCCGGGGCCCGGTCCCCCCTGGCCGGGGCCCGGTTCCGCCATACGGCCGCGGCGAAAGGGCGGGCGCGGCTGCCGGGCCCCGATCCCCGCCACCCACCGCACCCGCGCTGCCCACAGCGCGCCGGC
>NW_010972613.1:1285603-1306380 GCF_000737465.1 Haliaeetus leucocephalus | reverse complement strand
GCGCGGGCGCGGCCAATCGCCGCGAGGCCACGCCCCCCCGCGCTCGTGCGGCTTCCGCCTCTCCCCTTCCCGCCCCCATCGCCTCAGGTGAGGGAAGGAGGCGGCGGCAGGGCCCGGCGGGAACGCCATTATTTACCGGGACGACACCGGCACGAAGGGGCAGGTCCTCCCCCAGAACTGTCCCAGAAAAGCCTCTTAGGTCTCACCGCGGCCCACCCGCCGCTCTGAAGGCCTCCCGCTGCAGCCGCCGGGGTGGCCAAGCACCAGAAGGAAGGGCACGCCAGGGAAAAGCCGAGAGATGAGGATGCTTCTCAACCCCCAAGTTCTCAGTGTTGTTACCAGAGATTAAATTAGTTGATGCAAGACAGGGAGAGAACACGCTCTCGGAATTAAGCTTTGACACATCGGGGTAGATCGCTGCTCTGAAACAGTAATCGCTGCTTAATGCTTCAAGAAAATAAGACGAGTAAGCAATATTAAAGAGTGTTTTTAGTGAAGGTTTAAGTATTCCCGTCTGCTTTTGGAATTCTCTGTGAATAGATGTTATCTACAGCTTATCAGAGAGGACAGCTGGATCCAGTCACTGCCCGGAACCAGACACGGCCTCCGAGAGCCTATCCCTGCTCCTGGAGAAACACCCTTTTCTCCATCCCTCTGTAGCGAGCTCTGCTAAAGCAGAACTTGCCTCTGCAAGCGCATCTGCTGACAAAGCTTCCATTCAAAAAGCAAAACCATACAGACCATCTACAGTTATAAGTCCCATTCATGAGCTTTCTGAGGTCACTTTAGAGATATCCATCCATCTGTCAGAATTCATCCCTGAGGCAAAGAAAAACCAACAGTTACTATTCACGGCCTTCAGTTCAGCAACAGAATCAACAAGGCTATGGTGTTTATGAAAGTGTGCAGGCTCCAAAAAAAAAGAAAAAAAGCTGGAGTCCTCAGTCTTCAAGACCTATCTAACAGAAAATACATCCTGCTCTCCTGCTGTGCCTTACCACAGCCAAGTCTCTTTCTTCTCTCTTTTACAAACAGCATCTGCTAGGAATCCAGGACTCTGTCTGTCAGTAAAGCCAGCAGTCAAGGAGAGCAAGCTCACAGAGACTGTGAGGAAGAAACATTCCTCAAAGGAGAGCAAATTTTTACCGAGGCCACTGCTTTTCCTTATCTGTCAGAGGAACATAGATCACGCCCATCAGTTGCGTTTCGATGATCTGCCCGTCACTGGTTTTGTCGTACTGCATCAGAACTTGGTTTGCACCTTCGGGACCGACAGGCAATATTAACCGACCTCCTGGCTTTAATTCATTCAGCAACTGGCAAGCAGAGAAATCAGAATCAGCAGAGGCAAAAAAAAGAGACAACAGAAAGAAGCCACACTGAAGGTCATGACACCTTGCAAAGCACAAGCTTGCCAGCTCCATACGACAGAAGCAGCAGCTTCCAGCATTTCCCTAATTATTAGTTTTTCCACAGCTACTGATGCAGGCAGCCCAAAGCAACAGACATCCAGCGTGATCACTCTTACCTCCTTTGGTACAGTTGCTGCTGCCGCTCCAACATGAATGGCATCATAAGGAGCCTCTTCGGGGTATCCCTGCCTGCCATCTCCAACTACAGGATGAAAAAAGACTTTTGTTCTGATAACAACTCCACACAAAAATAATTCTTCCTACATCATTTCAGTGGAAATCTAGATGATGAAAACTTTGTACCAAGATTGTGATGGGAATTTGAATTTTGTTGGTTTACTTTTTGAAAAGGGGGAAGAGATTTCCGGAACTGAGCCATGCTAGAAGGAGGAACAGTCAAAGCCAGGAAGGCCTTTCAATAACACAGTGGCTTTGTGCAGGCTTGAGATTCCAGATACAGGAAGAGCTGACTCAAGCTATCCTCCCAAAAAACCCACAAGAGTGTGTGCAGACCCATTCAAATAAACTAAAAGCCAGATGTGGTATAACCACTCTCCTCCGAAGAGCATCTCTTACTGAATTAAGATAGTTACTACACACTAGGAAGTAAGGCGTATGATAAGACTGCCTGCAACATTACATACTACTTGTTTACACCACAGTGTTCAGGTCAGCGTGGCACGGTGCTTACTTAGCCAGTAGTTTCTGGCAACGCCGTGGCAATTATCAACGCAAACTGGAACAACTGCTTCGAGAAGCAGAGCTCTGCAGGCAGCTAGAGCTAATGCACTGACAGGAGAGAACAAACATCAGGATCCCAGTGAGCTCACCCACAAGCTTTACACGTCCAGAGCTGAGCAAAGTTGGATCATCTTCTTGGACGTTTCTGATGGATTCATGTACCAGCTCTTTAATGTGCTCTACGCCCACCGCTTTCCCTGTTGGGCCCATCTGAAAAGAAAAACAGCAGACACACACTGATATACCTCCTATATGGTAGGGAGATGTATCTTATAGGGCAAGTTTCTATAGGCATTGGAGAATTTCCAGGAAGAAACTTAAGAGAAGAGTTTCTGAACAGGAGGGGCAAATACTCTGCCCCCTTGGTTTTAAGGCTGAATAGTCCCAGTTATATTAGCTACTTGAGGGATACACAGACGCCACCTACAGGGATTCCTAGTAATCCTTCATTTCCAAAGGAATAATTATTTGGTAGAATTAACAGCTTCTGTGGCAGGGCCAGTTCTTGACTAACTAACCTCCTGAGAAGAGTAACTTGACCAGCTTTCTAGCACTTCACAGAAAATAATTTCAGTTTAGTAAACAAAGAAACAGACTATGACTGCTGAAGAAGCAAACAAAAAAGAACCTACAATGGACTTGCACAGTAGATTAACACACTTGATCTGAACTGGGTTAACATACAAAACATCTCACGGCAGATACAGCATCCATTTAGATTCCAAAAATGACTGTATTTTCTTTTACTACAAGCTGGTCTGGGAAGAATTTACCCCTTCCTCCCACCTCCTCCTCCTCCTCTCCCCACAAAAAGCACATGCCAGCTATGGCAAGCTACCCATCCTGATGCACCTTACAAGCTAGAAACAGAGTCCTGTGAGCTTACCATCCTGGCAAAGCAAGCTGTAAGATATCCACTTCCAGATCCAACATCCAGCGCTTTTGCACCTTCCACAAGCTGATCCTTTAGCAATTCCAGTGCATGGGCATGCTGTGTGGACAAGAAGAAGGTGTGAAACATCTCATTTTAGTTTCCTCTCCTAAAACTTTTTCTTGTTCTAAGCATTATCTTCTCCGATTTAAACACAGCACACCCGGCATTTTGTCTGACACGCTCAGAGTTGAATTCAAGTGTTTGATCTGCGACATCTTTTTGCAGAACAGCATTTAGGAAGAGGTTCAGAAATAAGATGTGAAGCAGCAGGAAAAAAGGTCTCATGCAAAAAATGGGCAACATTAACGGTTAGCCTCCGCTGCACAGAATTCCTATCTAAGCATACTTTTAAAGCAACTGAAAGAGCATAGGGCAAACTCATCTTAAAAAGAAAGAGGCTTCACATATACAGTGCCTAAAGAAACAAGCATGATAATCGTGTTCATGGGTTCTGTTTTACTTTTCTACTTTAGTATTTAAGAAAAAGATAAAATAAAAAATGGCAAACAATTTCCTTCATTTCTGTTAAAAGTGAAAAGTTTCATCTTACCATATGCGGTGCACTGATTGTAGCCTTGTATCCTAAAAGGAAACCGGTGACAAAAGTTATGTGATAAAGAAATGACAATTAAAATTACCAGTGTGAACAGTTCTTTATTCTCCCCTACTTTCCCCTAAAAATATGAAAACGCTCTTCTCTTTTGTCGCACTAAAGCACTTCACTGACTTAAAATCTCCTCCTGGGGGATTACTAACGAGCACAAGATGGCTGCACAGTGCCGCAGTTCCCAAGTGTTCCAGGCCCCAGCTCACTCATTAAAATGCCCTGCAGATCTCGCAGCCTGCGCTCGCTTCTGCTCCCTCAGTGGGACTCGGGGCAGTCAACGAACATTTTGAACATGGAAAAGCTGTCTTGTTCTTTCCTCTGCATCCCACAGTTGAAATACGGATGGGGTTTGCTCTACCTGACCTATTGTCAAACTTGGCCGCTGTTCTGGGAAGAGAGCGCCTAGCATGGAGAAGCAGGACCTGCCGAGCCACTTCATGCCCCTCTGTCAGCATGAGCAGCATAGTCAGCATGCAGACCATAAAAGGGTGATACTTTGCCTTAAGTTACTCACCGATAGACTGAGGGGAATCCATGTACGGGAAATATTTGATGTAGTGACCTCTGTCAGTAGCCAAGAGCACATCAAAGACTCGCTGGGATTTAATTATCCCTTTTTCTGGGAGAAGGAGGAAAACAGAGACAGAAAGGACTTAAATCCTCAGTACTGTAGCAAGAAGAGATTTGGAAGTGGGGAGCACAGTTCAGGGAGTTAGTGGAACTGGGAGAATTCAACCTGTATAAGTGACCTGAGAAAGGACAGAAAATAAAACCGCAGATGGAAGGATATCCTTTTCAGTTTCTGCTACACTGAATGAAATCACGTTATGGTCCCAACCATCAGCCCAGTCTCTCTCAGAGAATGGTGACTTACACCCACAATGTTTCTGGGACTGCCAAGCGTAATGAAAGATAAATAGAGTCACGCTTTCACTCCTGAAAGGGGAGACTCCGGTTCAGGTTTCAGGAGCACTGGCACGGCGAAACTAAAGTTAAGAGCGATGACTGCAGAAACGTTCAACGTCCCTTCACACCTCATCTCTGAGGGAACTCTCGGGGGGGAAAGATCACCTTTAGCAGCAGATGAAATGCAAAGCTATTTTTAAGTGCGTTCTGGCCCGCTGTCCCGAGCGGAGCGGTAGCACCAAGCACTACCCAACCCCAGGGCATCTCACCGGAGGGGAAGCGCAGACTGCTGGGAGGCTCGGCCTCTACAGGCTCAGAGCGATGCCACATTGTGCAGCATTTTAAAAGGTGTCATCCGTTTACTGCTCCAGAGAAGCAGAAGGAAGGCTGTGGATAGTCTTTCCACTTCTGGCATAACGTCTTGTTTCCAATTATAAATAGAACAAGTTCAGACGGGGACAAATCCTGAAATTCAGGCGATAACAACTCCTGTGCTTCAGGACGAACGGCACCGCAATGTACGGCTGTATAACACTAAACGGCCTTACACCGGAATGCCAGCAGATTCTATCAGCAGTTTTAGGACCTGCTCCGAACGGGAGCCCGCGCCGGTACTCACTGTAGAGGTTGTTGACTAGCTCCGGGTGGGTTTTCCCGCTCGAAGTCCAGGCCATCGTTCTGGCGAAGAGCAGTCCCATGAGTGCAAGCAGGACGCAGGGCAGCGGGCAGCTCATCCCACGCAGACGGGCAGCTGCCTGCCTGGAGAGAGGGAATTCAAACCAGCTGTTTGACGGGCGCCCCAAAAACTTTTCACCTCTCCTCACCCTAACGCAACCCTGCGCTTCGCAGGCTATTGGGAACACGACGGCCGGCGTTGGCAGGGTACGCCGGGCAGACTGTCGGCCCCACGGAATCAATGCCGCTACCTCGGCGCCGGGCAAGACCCGTTAAGAAATCGTTACCGGCCGGCTGCAGCTCTCCACGTTTAAAACGACGGATCCGACCCAAAGCAGCTGCTTCACGCCGAGCCCTCGACAACCCGATGACGGGGCCGGGCGGCGGGTGCAGGGCGGGGAAAGAAGCGGTTTTGTCGCCGGCTAAACCCAGGTGGCAACGCTACCGTGGGGGTCAGGGTGACACCGGAGCCACCAGCCCCGGTGGAGCGGCTCCTCCCCGGTTCGGCCGGCACCGGGCGGCCGCCGCCTTGCTGGGGAAGGTTGGGGCCGAGAGGGCACGGCCCCCGGTCCGGAGTGGGCCCCAGGCCGCCCCGCTCCCCCGCCAGCGGCCAACACCAGCCCCACCGAGCCGGTCCCGGTCCCGCTCCCGCTCCCGGTCCCGGTCCCGCTCCCCGCTCCCCGGTCCTCACCGCGCAGCCGCACTAAAGCCCCCCACGGCCCGTTGCCAGGTGTAACGGCTCGCTCGCCTCCTCCGCGCAGGAAAACTTCCGCCCTTTACCAAGATGGCGCCGCAGGGGAGTCAGTCGCCCTCACGCATCCTACCGATTCCCCGCCCTCCGCCGGGCGGCGGGCTAATGGGCGACCTCTCGCCGCCGGGGGAGCGCGGCGATTGGTCAGACCAGGACGCCAATCGACGCGCGATGAGAAGCCGCAGCGGCTTCCCGTGTTTACGGTGCGGGCGGCGGCAGCTGTGGCACAGGCGGGTGTGGGGACCGGGACCGGGGCGTCCCCTCCGTATCCCCGGGGAAGAAGCTGGGGCGGCCCCGGGGAGCGGTGGTGACAGGGGCCTGCGGGGGAAGGGGCGGAGGGAGCGCCGTGCCGGCAGGGGGATGGCGGCCTGCCTCCCTGCGGGGTCCCTCAGGCCCTGAGGGGCTCGCCGGGCCCCTGGGTGTAAATGCGACACCCCAGAGTTTATCATCGCTCTCTGGAGGGAGACCTCGCTTCCCCGGTGGGATGAGAGGCCCCTAAAACGTCTGGTGACGTGACTTGGGCAGAGGGGGGTAGGCAGGGGGAGGCCTGGGAGAGAGGGTTTTCCGCTCGGTGTTCATCATTTATTCCCTCCGCCTCAGGACTTCACGATGAGAATGATTGAGAGCGTTGACTCCGTGGTCACCAGGTCCAGTGAAGACCTCTGGGCTGAGATCTGTTCGTGTCTGCCACATCCCGACCAGAAGGACGCTAGCGATGCTTTTACAGACTCCTTCATGGATTCCTATGCCGATGGAGGAAGCCAGGGCAGTGGATCAGATGGCTCTTCCCAAACACAGCTGAAGCCCTGGGCACCCCTGAATGATTCAGAGGTGTATTTAGCATCCCTAGGTGAGTGTCTGGTAAGGCTTCAATTTCTCCATTTACTTAGGTGCTTGATGACAGCTATGGCTCTGTTTATGCAGCTGAGGTGACGGTGCTCACAGCTCTGGTTGGAAAAGTGTCTTGCAACTATTTAAGAGCATCTGACTCATTTGCTGCAAGGGCATCAGTGGAACTGAGAGGCACAGTCATAGCTTCTTCAGCTATACCACAGAAAGGAACTTTTTATCCAGTACAAACCAAAGAATTTGGGGTTCTCCCTCCAGATAAGCAGGGTAGGGACACTGCTGTTTCTTCTCTGAAGAGCATGTAGTTCCACTCTAGTTGACCTGGGGAGGGGAAATGCATTCTGAAATCATTACAGAGCCTATGTATTTTTGTGTTACCAGTATTTGTCTCATTCTTTTTATGGAGTCTGTCCTTTGGAGACACTTCTGAGTGGAAAGAGAAAAGTGAAATTTTTTTGTGACCTGTTTTCTGGTTGGAGAGGAGAGGGACAGGTATGGGAAAGAAAGCTGTGATGCTTTCCCAGATCACGCCTGCTAGAATCTGTATTTTAAGATGACAGATCATGCAGATCATCTTTGTGCGATTGCTTCTCTTAATTCCTGCATAATCTACAAAGCCATAAATTGATTGTGAACAGTGTAACAGCTGATAGAAACACTTGATACGAGGGATGATGAGGTTGCCAGTAGCGGAGTTAACATCCTAGCACAGCTAAGCGCTGCAGTCTTTAGCTCTAAGGCCATGGAATTTGTCACCCTGTTTTGAGTATTTCCTACTCCCTTCAGAGGCCTCATTGTACAACAGCATTCAACCCCAGGACCGATGCTCCTGTTGACTGTTAGGAGGAAGCTTTGCGGTTCCCCTGCTCTCCAGCAGTTGGACCGCTACTCCCTCCACTTGTAGCAAAATATTCCATCTTTATGGCTTTTCCACTTCTTTCCCTCCTGTGGAGTTATTTTTATCTTGGGTCAGTTTGTAACCTGGTTTGCAGTGCAGCCACGCACATAGTTGTCTTGGCTTGTGTAGGAGGCCGCATACAGAAACAGGCCAGGAGGAATGGGTGGCAAAAGCAGCTTTATAAGCTTTTGTTTCTGCTAGAGCTTCCATCTTGCCTTAGTTGCTGTTTTAAACTATTATTTCACAGTACACAGAGTAGAGTTCTTAGCGTCAGATCAGGGGTGCCACAGCAGCAGAACATAAATTGCTCTTCTGGTATTAATTCCTGCTGCAGTTCCAACTTGTTCAGAAAATGCCAGTGGATTAACTTTTACAAGCAGGCTTCAGACTAGATCTGCGTCTGTTTTTTCATAGCCAGGATGAAAGCATAACACTAGCACAAAGTTTCTCTTGTATATTCTGGCTAAGTCAACAGAAATAAACCTGTTCTATGTTTGTACCTGGCCAGGATTAGTGATTGCAAAATCATAGCATCAGCCTGGCTGGATGTTTGGACAGATACCATAATTCAAATCTTCTGAATTGCTAGGTATAGAGACTTTTGGTGACAGCTCAGTTCTGTGACACAAGACAACCTCCAGGAAACTTAACAGATGGGCCACAGTCTTGTGAACTAGCCCACTTTGACTAATGATGATACGCTTTTCAGAAAAAAATGTGATTACAAGTCAATACCTGCCCCAATTTAAGTGGGAAACAATTATAATGAGATTTTGTGACCAGAGGAAGTAATGACATTTGCTTTCTTGTAGCTTTGTGTATTGTAGTTCGATTACCCTGCGCCTGGTAAGGAGGTGCTTTTCATCATCCCTGGTGGCTGAGAAACTCACAATATCACATTCTATTATGAGATACCCAACTAATAGTACTGTTGCACTCGCATTCATTTTTTTCCTCAGCTTGGGCATTATTTGGATTCACACTACAATTAGTGTGATTTATATTCCCTGCCAATTTGCATGGAAATTGTGGGAATTTAATGCCTGTGAGAGCTGAACTCTCCTGTGTGATTTCATGGAAACTGAACAGTAAATGTGAAAGTTATTAAAACTCAAAAATGGGCAGAGTTGACCCATTGCATAAAACTTATTTCCTTCAGAAGCATCACCTAAAAAATATGATCTTGTATACATACAAGAAATACAGTCATGCAGACTTGAAATACAGGGGGAAAAATGACTTAAAATATGACTTAGTCTTGAAAAGTTAATTTAAGTTTTTTGATATAGAAGTCCAGGTACATTTTGTTTTTGTTTTTTTTCCTTTCAGACAAACATAGTAAAGGTAATCAAGACCCCTCCTTTGTCTCTTCACAGAGAGAAGACTGAGAAGAATTAAAGGCTTGTCTCAAGAGGTGACCTCCAAGGATATGCTGCGCACTCTCTCCCAGGCTAAGAAGGAATGCTGGGACAGGTTCCTGCAGGAGAAGTTTGAGTCAGAATTTTATGTAGAGGGACATGACTCTGATGAGAGGTAATAAGCAAGTCAATGAGAAAGGATTACCACTTACTGTGTTGGCAAACAGACTTTATTTCTTAAAAACTAAAATAAGGTTTTGTCAGGACTTGTGATACAGCATTAGGACAAAAATAACATCTCATTGCAACTTGGTAAGGCTGTCACAGCCTTGATGAAACAGTTTGATAATGACCATTTACATCGTACTAGAGGGGAACACATGGAGCATGTAGGGTTTGAACTTTCAATGCTGTTCACCGATTGTTGCATCCCTCAGACTGGAGCAATCCAGCATGGAAACAACTGGAATGTAGTTGATAATTTCCTTTGTCACATTTGGGGTAGGGAAGGAATGGAGTGGAGGAGGGGATGTCTAATGTGTCTCAGATTGTTTTTTTTTTTAAGGCTTAGCATTAAAAATGAACCCTAGGCCATTTCCTACATCCTTGTAAGGGCCCACTTAAGCACTGCTTCAGACACAAGTGGGATTTGAAGTTCTTCACAGGGTTGGTACCAGTCCTGAGATTAGATTTCCCAAGCAGCTCTCGCTTCTGTGCCACTCTTATGATGCTTCTGCTCTCTCACCCGTTACCCTTTTACAGATGATGTATGAATTAAGATGAGAGTCCTTTTCTTTAGTAATCTCACATCCCAATCACTTATAATGCTCTCCATATTTCTGCTTTCTGAGCTGACATTTTCCATGATTGCTCCTAGCTGGAAAGAAGATTATTTTTCTCCCTTGAAGAAAATCTACTTAAGCTAGTTTGGGAGTTTAAGTATGAAAAATAATCCATGTTTACAAGGAGTTTTTAGATTCTTTCTTTGACCAGTTAACTTTAATGTGATTTCTATTTAAAACCAAGCTTTTGTAGACATATGTGCTCTCTACTGTTTTTTAAAGGCTGAGGATGTTACCCATGAAAGAATTTTCCTCCCTAGAATTTGACTAAGAACTTAGAAGTCACTCCCAAATGGTGCTGAAGTATTTAATTCTCACCCATCAATGTAATTAAACAAGCCTTAACTTTTAAGCATACAGATAATTTCAAGGACATTACTAAATGAAATTCTGCTCTTGTAAAAGAGCAAGAGCAAGTTAATTTTGTTGTGGCAGTATTGAATAAATTGCATGACACTTCTAGAAGATGAGCATACGCACACATGCATACATTTAAGAATTATAATATTAAACATTTAGGATTATAGCCAGCATTTAAACAAAGACAAGGTAGATCTGTTCTGGTCAGACCAGTTATTGTGAGATAGGCTGTAATTATGCTAGTATATTTTTATAAAAATCTATAGAATCCATAGTATGGTTAGCATTCTAGAATTTACACATACTGCCTTTTTCTTCTTTAATCTTCTGGTGTTATTAACAGTCACACATTTTTATATGTGCTTCCTGTTTTCATTTTGTTCCCCTCCTTTCCCCCCCTATATTTCCTAATCTTCACAAACAGGCAGTTGTGGGTTGTGTGTGTTTGTTTAACACTAGGTATTTTACTTCTAGCCCAGAAAGCTGGAAATTAAATTGTAGTCTTTGGCTACGGACAGACCAGTACTTCAAGAGTGTAAAGGTTGATGTACCTGCTAAGGATTCTTTTCATCAAGAAAAAAATCAGAGCATAAAACTTTTCTAACCATAGTTTAAAAAGCCCAACTACAGCAGAATGTCTTTGTAGAATGAAAGATTCTGCTTGCTCCTCTGGGACACCAATCAGTCTCATGGTGGACCTTATCTGTGGCAACAGGAATGCCTACAGAGGTGCAAGAAGTATATATGGAGGATTTTCCTGACACATTTTTTCATACATTCCTGTGAGGCTTTGTTGCTCTCTTGTTTCACTTTGTGTCTTTGCTTTCCCTTAGCACGCTAGAACATCTAAAGCGATGGCTGCAACCTGATAAAGTGGCAATCAATACTGAGGAGGTACAGTACCTCATCCCTCCAGAATCTCAGCCAGAGAAGCAGGAGACTGAGGAAGAACCTCCAGCTGCAGAGCAGTGAGATATATGCCAGCTGTGCCACAGAGCTGCCTCTTGTCTGAGCCCTGATGAAGTTGTACCCAACAACAGTAATCATGGGGGGCAGGGGGGGATAAAAGTGCTAATTATCAGTCATTTAAAAACCAAAACCAACCCCAACACACAAAAAAACCCAGCTCTGGACTTCCAGAGATAGTGACTGGCATTTGTTATGGACAAGAGCAAAGCACCTGTGACACAGTGTATGCTGAACTGAAATCTTACTTTGATCTTCTCCCAGCCTGTAGCATCCTAATCATTCCAGTCTGAATGTGAATTGTTTGTAATTCATCAGGAGACGTATTAAACAAAAAAAAGCAGTTCTTCAGAAGCATCAGAAAACTTAACGGTGTAGAACAGAACAGATAAAACCACTGAATCAGTTTTTCTTCCTGTCTTATACCTTTTTTATTACTCAATTGGGCATTTATTTTTCTTTCCTGCAAAGTCCACTGTGGTGTTTTCTATAGATCTTCACTATTTAAGCCTGAGTTGGCCCTGAGGTGTGCCTGGAGGAAGACAGATATTTTTCACCTACATGAATTTGGAAACTTAAAGGAAGCCATCATTGCAATCATTAAATTGATGGTATTGTTGACATTGTTACTATTTGATATTCCTCTCTATGTAACATACCCTCCTACAATATCCCACTTTATTGGCCAAACTCTCTATTATAGATGTGACTGGAGGGGGAGTATTTTTTTTTCTCTTGTTGGTCATTTTGTACCTGTTCTTTATCTCCTTCAGCCTCTCCAAAAGAGGGCCAGATGAGATCCTGTATTGGGAATCCAAGAGTGATAACCAGGGAGGCTACAAATAACTTTGTTTTCATCACAGACTTGCATAGAATTATCTGACTTTAAATGTGTTCTAGTACTTAAATGTTTTTCATCCTGTTTAACTCTGCAGAGGGTTATTTCCCATTACTAATCAGAAAAACCTGTAATCATGTACTTGTGAGAGATTCTTCTTTAGCCTGTGCTTTCTGTCTTGGCATTGACACTAAAGGTCGATAGAGGGAAGCAGCATACATCTTCTGTCAGATAAAGCTTGTTAAGACTGAAATTGTACAGGCAGTTCTAGTTGTTTATGCACACGAGATTCATACCATGTTCATTATGTATCTGTAAAAAAATACATTTTTAAAAGAAGCTTCTTAGACCATCCTTGTTTCCTGTCTCTACAATTATAAATGGTGCTATTATCTTACTCACTGACAGCTGTTACTCTGTTGGTGCTTCTCCTTCAGTGTCATGACTCAGTGGTTGTTGCCATGATCAGCATTATCGGCATAAACCCCCACCCCAGGCTCACTGTTCACAGAAAAGTCACACTCAATTCTCCATTAGAACAAACACTTTTTTTTTTTTAAGACTTGAGAAATATGGTGAATCACCTGAATGTCAGTGATACAAGACTTGCAAGTCTTGTGCCTTGTTGGAGGGTGGGTTTTGTCATCTTCTAAGTGTCCCTTTTATTTATCTCCAAAAATAAGTCTGCTTTCATGTACAGATACAGTGCTGTAAGTATCTCTCACCTGTGATGTCAAGCTATAACAAAGATGCTTCCGAGTATTTACCAGAAAGGTATGTACAAAGAGAGAAAGATGCAATTTCTCTGTCTGTACCCAGGCTATTTTGTAGTCAATACATTTCCTTCTTGTGATTGGCAATGACTGTGAAAATGCTTTATGTTATTTTGTCTATTCCTGTTAAAGCAATCTGAGAAAGAAATGTATTCAGAATAACTGTAGTAAAACACTTATGGTTCCAGGACCACATAACCTAGCATTTCCTCTAGAGAAGGGACCTTAGAGAGAGTAGCTCTCACTATTTCATTTTTAAAAATAGCTCAGAAGTCCAAGGAAAGGGCCTGGGGCAGAACTGTTGTCCAAATAAAGAATTAGCCAAGGTCTTTGAATTTGCATTGATACTCTGACAAGACATATACAGGTCCTTTGCTGGGTAGTTACGTGTATTTTTCTGTACAGATAACTGAAGAACAGGAAGGTCATCTGCCTCGATTTCTCCAAAATAGCAGCTACTCTGAGTAGCTTTTTATGCAGGAGGAGCTGTTCAAACCCAGCAGGGAAGACCAGCTCTTTCACCCCTTTGCATTTGTAAAGCACGCTCTGCCGGGATGGCAGGGAGTAAGTTCTATGACCGCGCATGGAGAGCGGGCACTGATCATTTTCATCGGAACCAGGGACTCTCAGTAAAAAAAAAATTTAAAAAAATAAAAGACCAGAACAAATCAATACCAAGCAGGATGGAGGCCAGAAGGTCAAATGCTTTGTGAGGGAGGAGGAGAAAAGAACTAGTGCTGGTCACTTCAATGGGTAATTGAAGCAACCCTTGCAAGCAGCCACATCCAGTTCCGTCAGGGAGTCTCCATCCCCACCAGGCATACCAGCTCCTGCGCCGAGCAGCATCTTGTGTTGTCAAAGGGTCGGTTAGCTTCCAGCAGTGTAATGTCAGCTCTACTGGCTCTGGTATGGCCAAGAAAGCTGAAGGAGCGCAGGACAGAATAGCGTGGTTTTGCTCAGTTGTCATGCTGGACACAAGTTGGGAAGAAATACCAGTTTCCTCTGTTTGTGGCTGTTGATTGGTAATGTCAGCACAAGACAGTAAATTAGGTCCTGAAGCACTGCAGCATCATCTTTTCAGCAGAGAATTAAACCTGCCAAAGTGCTTATAGATTGGCATCTAATTGGAGACTGCCTTCAGATCAAGCAATAGATCCAGCCCTATCAATTTGCAGGCTTGCTCCAAAGGCTGTCTGACTTGGCTGGGATGTAAACAGTAGGACTCAAAGACCTGATCTATCCGCATAAGAACAAGGAAAAGATTAAAAAAAAGCTATTTTGTAAACACACATGCTATTTTTTATCTAGTTTTAACCTAACCACACTTTTACCATATAGAAACACTTAGACTTGAGTAGTCTAACCCTCTGTTTCTCAAGGAAAAGGACACCGTCTAGTGAAGGCACTGCAGTACAGAGGTGGTTCAGAAGAACAAGCCGGGAGCTTTCACGTGGTCCGTCCTTTGGACACTGACCCAGAAAAAAGCAGACTTGGGATGGGCCTATACTTAAATCACCTTAAGGACAGCAAGAACTCCTGTGTTAAGACCTTTAAGAACTTCTTTACAAGACCGCCTAAACCGTGAATACATGAAAAAGCATGATGCATCCAGGCAGTGGTGTTGTGCAAGGACTTTACTTTAAGCTATTATGGTTTATTCTAGGAAAAGCAAACTGTTTAGCTCCTATCAATCAAACAAACTCTTGCTGGTACAAGCAGCATTTTCACTAGGGATTTTTTTTTTTCCCCCCGCTTATACAGCAACACCAGCCTTCCTATAGGTGGAACTAATTCACATGCCAGGAGTTGCACCAATCCAAACAAAAAGATGAGCCCTTGATAGCAGCATAGCAATACAGAAAAAGCAAACTATCAGTAGGTGCAGATGGGTCCACAGTAGCAGTGTCTGAAAGCATCGTGTCTAGATTGTTATGCACAAGCAAAGCCCTGCTATCAAATACGGAAGATGATTTTTCAGGTGTGAGAAACTAGTAATCACAAAGGAAGTGTTAGCCCCCCTCTGGTTTGTACCTTTTAAAGACAACACTAGCCTTTTCTCTGCATGAAACAGCATTTCTCTACCCCTTAAACAGAGAGATGGATCACAGTGGTATTGTAACACATCACCACAATCAAGCTGCCAGCAATTTGTTTTCAAGATAAGGCAGAATAAAGTGAAATCTAAGACAATCCGACTGCTGCCTCATCAGAGCAACGTGAGGGCCATTGCTGCAGATATTGCCGGCCAAAACAACAGCTGGGCTAACGGAGCACGTCAGGCAGCAAGGAAAGGCATGGGAGGAGGGAAAGGGGGCTGGAGAACAGGTGCCTCACAGCACCTTTTTGTTGAAAGCAGCACCTAAAACAGTGAGGGACTAAGAGAAAAAAAATAATCAGGCAATGGCTGAGGCTGGTTAGTGTCTCTGTGGAATATAATTGGCCATAAACATTCATTAACCATACCCATCAAGCACAAGCCGGTGCACAAATTTAGCCCATTGCTAGGATTCACATGTATCCGTGGGAAAATGAGCACGGGCAGCTGCCTCCAGTGACACGACCGCACGCATCAGGGTCGGCTCCGTTTATCCACACTTGACAGACGCTGATAAATGCGCTCATGGCAGTCTGATCCTCCCCGCGCCCATACAGGGCACAAAAAGATTGCTTGCCATGTACTTGAACCGACAAAATCAATCCAATTGAAGCATGAGCTGGCAGCACCGGATAATGATGCTGAGAATATTCCATCCTGCTTTTTAATTGACAGGCTCTCTAGAATCTCAGGTCAGGAAAAACTGCAACCTGCTGTGGGAGGAAGGTCTGCGCCGTGACTGCCATTTTGCAGGAAAGGTGATGAGGACTGACATTTTCAGGAGCAGCTTTGGGGGGGTCCGGCGCCCGCTGCTCTCTGGAGATGTATTGCAAGTGCTGGAACCTGCGGTTATTTCTAAAAGCCAACCTGGTGACCAACACACAAAGAAAAGGATGAAATCACAGGAGGCTCCGATTCCTGGTCATCATCTGTACGGGGTAGGACAGACACCAGGATGTCATAGCAGATGCCTCAAGCACTGATGCTTCAAGAAGCATCGCCAGCTCCCGGATTGGGGACCAGCAGGGCGGGCTGCAGCTTTCGAATCCCTCACTTGTTTCCATTCAGAGACAGAAACTTCTGGTGTGGGGCAATACGAGCTTTGGAATAAGAGTGACTTACCCTACCAGGTCTCTGGAAGCACTAAAGAAAGGTCAGAAAAGTTTTTTCCAGGATAAGCACACGCAGAGGAAAAAGCTCCCAGCACTGCTGCCGGGTTGCCCTGGCCATGGTGTGTCTGGAGCTGGATGAAGCCTTGGGCTGGACGTACCCTGTCCCAGCCACCCTGCAATTCATTATTCTGCTGTCATGTTCAAACGCCCATCTCTCATCTCAAATGATCTTTTAAGAGCCTTTTGCTTTCCTTATCAGATTGTTCTGCTGTTTAAAATTAACAGCGGCCCTCAGCCAGACTGTGATAAGGAGACAAAGATGATTTTCTTCCTGCTGATTATTTGGCAGCAATGAGTGTTCGCCCCTGAAGTCAGCTCTCAGCCAGCTTTAATAACACCGACCCACTCTCATCAGATTGAGACAAATTAACAGCTTTCTCTCACCAAAAGTCAGAGTTTTGCCAAACTTCTTCCAGGACTGGTCTGACAATTTCCATTCCTGTTACCAAAAAAATTCCAGTTGATGATTATTTTTAATTTTCCCTTATTTAAGTAGGCTATGAAGGAAAAGATCCTGCATGTGGAATCAGAGGCTTCTAGGGAAAATGGAGCAGATGGGCAATGACCTGCTTTGGATCTGGCAGCCAAGTACCCCAGCCACGTTAAATAACAAACAACCCTGTTACAACACACTCCCTTATTATGGGGCATACAGTAATTAATACATCTGACTTCAAAGCGATGCCTGTGGAGAAGCAAAGATTTGTTCTTCCTTCAGCAGGAGAAAGAAAAAAGAAAAGATAAAAATTACAAAGCCCCAATCTTTTCACAAGGGGCAATAAGTGCTCCGAAGCTGTTTCATGACAGCGTATTTCTGAAGAGCCGAGAGCTTTAAAATTGCAATTGTTGTCCTGACACTTCTAATAAAAACTTCATAACAGTATTTTAGCTGAAAGATGGTGTTTGTGGTCAGGAGAAAGCGGCTGCTTATTTTTTTTCCAGGACAAACTTAGCAAACCTGGGGTGGATTTCTGGATGCTTGTTGCCCTCCCAGTGCCTTCACAATCCGCTGCCCTACAGTAAATGGCCCAAGACCATTAGAGAGTCCACAGGGAATTCAGCTGCAGGGGCTGGCCAGGGAGCCTTTCCCCCCTCCCTTGCCCTTCCAAACATTTTCAGCTTTGTTTTTAGTCTTTATATGCTTTGGGATCTCTCCAAGATCAACCCTTTCCCTGTCCAGCTGGGACTAGGATCCAAGTCCTACGCAGAAGCCACAACCGCAAACCCCCAGCCAATTCTTCCTGCCATTCCCGAGGCAAATTGAAGGCGCTTGAACCTGGGGAGTCACGAAAATTCCATTACGACCCAGAAAACAACACACCAAGTTTGCTGCTAGGGCTGAGTCTGCGGATGCAAACCATCCGGTGCAGGACCCAGGCACAGCCAGAATCACTGCCCTGACGGAGCTGGGAGAGAGGAGGTTCGTGCCTCCTAACGAACGGCCCCTCCGCTGACTGCAGAGCATTTTTGGCCCAGAAAAGAAAAGGTTTTTCTGTAGTTTGATTGCTGTGGGCTCCCTCCATGCTGAACAACAAACCAAGGGGCACAAAGCCTTTAATCGGTCCCGATCTGCCCATTGCTCAGGTCAACAGGGTAATTATCCCCGGGGTTGATTTCAGCTCTTGTTACTACCAAGCTTGTCATAACACTCTTGCATAATGTAATGGAAACCAAGTAATTACTGTAGTCACTGGACACTGATATTATTGTTTGCCACTCAAATCTTGTTAGGAGTCATACATTATTAACATTGTCTTGCCGCTGAAATCAATATTGAAGCAACACTCGGTTCCTCTTAATCACACAACACAACTGTGTTACAGTAATAAATGCCCAATTAAGGCTAATTTCTCCCAAGCCCCTGCTTCTAAAAATCCTTATCTGCGTATCAATTGATCATGTGGCAGTTCACTAACTTGAAATAAGCTGGAAATCATTTGCAAAAGGAAAACATCGGAGAGGAAAAAGCAGCTCTGATGCGGCAGAGGTTGCAAGAAAAGGTGGCCAGAGGGGTGGAAGAGAGAATTGGAGAGAAACTGCAGCTCACGCACGCGGTCCGAGCTGATCCTACAGAAAGAAAGATGCGACCTACAAACAGCAGCACCATCGCAAGTCACCCTGACACGTCAGCCTCCCGCACAGGAAAAGCGATTTGTGACCCTGCACCACTGCCGATCACGCTGGCGGGAGCGACACTGCTCGCTCCCTTGATCTCCATATGTTTTATGAATTGCATCCCTCATCCCCGCTCTGGCAGAAAAGCCCACGGCTGCCCTTAACCAGCTGCACCGCGGGAGAGCAAAGCCCCAGCTCAGACACGCATTTAAGGGTGACAGGGAAGGGCCCTGAGCAACTTCAGGCAAAAAAAAGGCATTCCCTGAAATCCCTTTATGCAATGACATCTCCCCTATAAACATGCAATTTTGGCAGAAAATAAACAGATTTCCAATGCACTGCCCTGGGTCTTTGTAAGGTGAAGAAGAGAGCAGGTAGAAGGGCTGGTAGATGCTCACGCCTGGCTCTTGATTACACTGCCTTCTCACCCTCCAGCCCCAGCTCACTCATTCCACTTGGCCATCACTCTTTTCCTGCTCATTTAATTACCTGAACTCGTTGGGCATCAGCTGGGTACCCAGGCAGCAACCTGATACCTCTCCAGCGAAACCTTAACAGCTCACATTTACCAAGAGCTTTGTGCTTATTGCTGTACAGCATGAGGATGACTCCAGGCACACTTTTATTTTATTCCCCCTCTTATTTCAAGCTTTCAGCCTTACAAAAGACAGACCCACTGGTCCAGCCACCCCCTCCCACCTGCTCTGCTGCAGCCACCCCACCTCTGCCATCATACGACATCTCAGGAACGTACCCACAGGGAAAAATCCTGAGCAAAAGCCCGAGGGTGGGCGATGCCACCAGCATGCTTATGTAGCCGCAAAGCCGCTGAGGAGGCTGGGGGGAAAAGGTTCATGGGTTTTTTCCCCTCCATGCTCCCCAGCTCACCTTTAGGCAGGCGCTCCCAGGAGAAGGACAGGCAGATCGGCAGCTCCACTGTTTGGTACTTACATTTTTGGGTAACCCCTTCTCACTCCTCTGCCCTGTGCAGGGGCAGGAGATGCAGGACTGGCATAATCAAGCTCTTCCACGGGGACAAAAGCACCTTTATACCGTAACACAGAGGAGACAGAAGCCCCCTCACCACCAAAGGCAGCTCTTCCCTCTTGCAACTAGCAGAACAAACCTGGCTTGTTTTTTTTTTCCCTACTATAATTTTTTTTTTCCCCAAGTTCTGTGAAGCACTTAAATCACTAAGTTTAGCAAATTGCTTCAGCTCCACCAGCAAGAGACCAGAGCAAAAAGAACTACTGAACACCAACAATCCCTTACAGAAAAGGCCTGCCATGACCTTTTATATCTAATTGGGGAATTAGTTTCACCTCCTGAAGCACCTTTGCCTGCTTTAGGCACAGCTGAAGCCTGCCACGCTGCCCCAGCGGCTCCACTGGGTTTAATTGTACTATTTTAGCAGAGCAATAGCCCAGGCTCTGCATGGGCATTGTCGGAGCTGCCTGACCTTAAACCTGGTTTAAAGACCTGCTCCTACAGCCCCGACTGCATGTAACATCTCTGATAAAAAGGAGAAAACTTGTTAAAATAAGTCCAACCACCTCCTGAGGCTCTGCCCATACGGCTGACCTGGGCTCAACTGTGTATAACACATCACTCAGACATACACTGAATTTAAGAGAGAAATAGTTTTAGTGACTTCAGCCATATGGATCATGCTTGCCCTAAATCCAAAAATACTTTTTTTTTTTTGTGAAAAAACCCTTTGATCATGGCTCGATGATGTCGTGAGCCCGTACAGCCAGCTCTTTTCAGAACTGAGACTTGCAACCCAAAGGGAGTGAACTTGGGTGGAAATCAATAGAAGAAACCTACTCCTGCCATTTGAAATCTTAACAGCTTCATTCTGAGAGCAAACAGCATATGGAGAGATTGGTTTTATTTGGTTTTAAAGACACTTACGTTATTTGTAAACACACAGAGGAGGGAATAGTCAAGAAATAAAAATCTACTCCCGATTCTTGTGTGTCCCTAAACACTCAACATGCGTTGCAGAAGCTTTTTCAAGCGTCTGTGCAAAGAGCGTTTTAGTGCCGAAGCTTTTTTCCCAAGCTCTTGAAATTGTCAATATTGATGTTACCTTGAAGATAAATGCCTGTTGATTGAAAAGGTCACTTATTTCTGGTGTGCCTCTGCGCTGATCCTGCAAGCACTGAGGCTCTTGAGTGCATCTGCGATAAAAGATGGCCCGAGGTATTCCCGGGAAAATGGGAAAAGCTGGTGGTTTGGTGGAGAGAAAAACAGGTGCATGATGGCTGGCCCTGGCTCCCGTTTCCATTTGGGGCAATTCTGCTTCATTTCCCGTCGGTGGAAAGCGGGGCCGGGGGGTCGGATGGACACAGGGAGCACCCAGCGCCTTTTGGGTTGGCGGTGCCAGTGCTGCTCCCGGCAGGCTGGGACCCTGGCCTGGCTTGGTGTTTTGTTTTTTTCTTCTCCCCCGGGGAATAAAATGCAAAATGGCATTTTTATTCCC
>NW_010972613.1:1243491-1284496 GCF_000737465.1 Haliaeetus leucocephalus | reverse complement strand
AAAAAAAAAAAATCAACCCCCGCAAGCCCCCCCAAACAAACAACAAAGCAACACCGCCCCGAGCGAAGGCAGATGTAAGCGAGCACCGCGGCCGCCGGTGGTGAAAAACACCCTGCCAACGAAACGCTCTTCGTCATCTTCCCGGGAACACCGGCGAGGCCGGGAGCCCCCCCGGGCCCCCCCCGGGCCCCCCCGGGCAGGTAAGTCCGCTCCGGGACCCCCGGTCCCAGCGAGTCCCCGGGCTCGGTCCCAGCCGGACCCCCAGGACGGAGCCGGGGCTGGCGGCAGGACCCCGGCGATGCGCAAAAGGGGCGGCTCGACCCCCCCGAGGGAACGAAGCTGAACATTTCTTCCTCACATTAAGGACCGCGTTGGCTTCTCCGGTCCGGATTTCGTATTCCCGCCCCGGGCAGGGACCCGGAGCTGCGTTCCTCGCAGCGGGCGCTCTGCCTGTGCAGCTCGGAAGTAGAAAACGGTAATAGCTCTCAGTTAATTACGGGGGCTACTTAATTACCGCTGCTTTGACTCTCTGCTGGGCGGAAGAAGAACGTCCAGGTCCCGCCGAGGGGGATGAAGCGATAAATTGGACAGCGTGGGGTCCAAGAGGAGGGTCCTGGAGCGTAATCCTTCGTTTCCTTCCACTTTCTGCTAGAATATATTTGACATCCCCCCTCCTTGTGCTGCCGTAAGTAGTTTTGGGGACGTGCCAGGGACCCACACGCTCCCTCCCATCGCGGTCGCTGCGAGGGATGGCTGGAGAAATCCACCCGGGCCCGGAGAAGCCCAGCTCCATGGGTGGGGGAGGAATAACCAAGGGGGTAAGATAACCCCATGGGACAGGGGAATGGTGGGGTGGGCTGGGACGGAGAGGGCAGGGAGGTGGAGAAGACCCTTCTGGTGAGCCAGGGGGCTGGAGGGCAGCAGCAGGGCTGGCGGGGCGGGATGGAGTTGGGGGGGAACGATGAAAAGCAAAAAATGCAGGAGTGCCTTTGATTTCTGCTTTATGTCAGCACAGCTCCCAGGTTACCATCCATGAGGCATCCCGAGCTGCTTTCCCTGTCCTCGCTGCTCCAAACTGGCGGATCTGCGCCCGGCTGGTTAACCGTTTTGTAGCCAGGTTCCCCATTTTCTCTGTACCGAAGCTCCGCAGTGGCTGCCACGGGGCACATTCCCTCTTAAAAAGTCACAGCATCTTTTAAGTCAGCGGGCACACCACAGCAGGGCTCTGCCAGAGAACCTGGACGCTGGGGACGGGTTCTTCTGCCCGGAAGTACAACCAAAGCGCATTTCTTTCCCCTTCAGGGCTGACGGTCTTGTCTCAGTTTGACTTCAAGGTGTGGAGAAGCGGCACCGGTAGCATGGCTCATGGTCAGCTGCCCAACAACTCCTGGCAGAATGGCTCAGCCCCTCTCTTCACTGGCCTGGACCTCCTCCTGGAGCTGAAGCCCCTCTTCATCCCGCTCTACGCCACGCTGGTGGCAGTGGCCTGCACGGGGAACCTCTTCCTCATCCTCCTCATCGCTCTCACCAAGAAGCTGCACTGCACCACCAATTTCCTGATTGGGAACCTGGCGGCGGCCGACTTCATCATGTGCCTCGCCTGCGTCCCCCTCACCGTCTCCTACGCCTTCGAGGTGCGGGGCTGGCTCTTCGGGATGTTCATGTGCTACTTCGTCACCTTGATGCAGGCCGCCACCGTCTTCGTCTCGGTGCTGTCCCTCACCGCCATCGCCATCGACCGGTACGTGGTGGTGGCGTACCCTATTCGCAGGAGGATAAGCTGCAGGTCCTGCGTCTGCCTCGTGGCCTCCATTTGGTTACTCTCCATCATGGCCTCTGTTCCCACATCGCTGCACACCCACTACTTGGATCTCAACACCATCGGCCACGACATGATCATCTGTGAAGAGTTTTGGAAGCACGAAGAGAGAGAGCGGCTGCTGTACTCGTGCTTGATGCTCCTCTTGTCCTATGTGCTCCCGCTTTTGGCGGTATCGGTCTCCTTCTGTGCCATCACCTACCACCTGCGGAGGAGGAACGTCCCGGGCGCTGCCTATCCCTGCCAAGACAAATGGACCAAAACGAAGCAGAAGACCTTCCGGGTGCTCACCGTCTCGGTCGTGTGCTTTGCTATCTGCTGGCTGCCCCTCCAAGTGGTGAACTTCATCAGAGACATCGACGAGGAGTTCGCTATCCTGGACAAGAGGTACGTCAACGTCATCCAGGTCTCGTGTCACCTGATTGCCATGAGCTCTGCCTGCTACAACCCGTTCATCTATGCCTCCCTCCACAACAAGTTCTGGTTCCACCTCAGCAGCTACTTCTACCGTAAGAAGAAGAGCTCCAGCATTATGTCCTGCAAGGCTTCTCGATTCAATACCTGCTCCACCCTGGCAGATGCTCCTACCGGGGTCTCAGATAAGATAGCTTTGCAAACGAGAGTCTCTTAACTGAAGGACCCCAAGAGATGGGTTTTGCTTTTGGACGTAGCGTTCGCTTTGCTTTAGACTGGACGTGGGAGCTGGTGGCCGGTCGCAGTGGTTTGTTGCCATTCCTAGAAAAAGTCCCTCGTGCCTGGCAAGGAGAGCGAGCACCAGGGAACAAACCCATGGGCTTTGTGTCCTCGAGGAGCAGCTCTTCTGAGCAGCTCAAGGACTTTTTGTCCTTTGGGGAAAACAAACCAGTGCAACAACAAACACCGCAGACAGGCAAAGGCAGAGTAATTCGGAGCAGGACATACTGGCTAGTCCACGTACAGACACACTGGAAGAGCAGTAGGTGTTTCCACCTGTCCTGGTTTCAGCTAGGATAGAGTTAATTTTCTTCCTAGCAGTTGGTAGTGTTATGTTTTGGGTTCCCCAATTCAACAGACAGCTGGAAAGACGGGTCAGTGAAACAACAGTTGCTTGGCTCGTTGAAACAGAACAACAGATGAGTTATCCAGATTAATGACTGGACACGCAACTAGCCTGCTGCAGTTCTCTACAAGCCTCAGTTTTCAGAAATGCCTCTGCATCAGCATGGCCAAAGTTTTGTGCTTGCTCTACATGCCGAGCAGCAATGCCTGAGCCATAGCCCTGCAAGCGCCGGGTCGTGCAGCAAGTGCTGCAGCCAGTGCCGGGGCGGTGGGGCAGGAAAGCAGGGGCTGCCTGGGATGAGGAAGTTCCCCATTGGGCTTTGACAGACCTTATCTCACACCATGGCTGGGCATGGGGCATATACACTATATCTCAAATCACGGCTGGGTATAGTAGGCGGCTGGCACTGTATTTGGAGCATGAAGACTTCTCCCTACAGTTTATTTAGGAGGTGGGTCAGCTTCTGGGCAAGACAAACACACATTGCATGCCTTTAAAAAACTCTTTGGAGAGTGTACGTCTTCATTTTGTAGGATAAAGATTGTTCCTAAGCAACAGATAGCACTTTCTGCCTCTGGAAGAACACCGGGTCTCACAGGTAGCAGTTAAATTGCTGTGCGTTTGTTTTTTTTTTTAAACCGTGGTTCATTGTTGAAAGAACAACATACATTCAGAAATGTGCACTCTTCAGTCGGAGACCATGTGGGAGCACACGGTCACCGAAAGCAGACAGCTTGTTTTGAATGGAGGCGACTTTCATAACCTGCTTGACTTTCTAAAGAAGCCACCTCTGTAACCAGACTGGTGGGTCCCAATTTCACCAGATGATGGCGTGCCACCAAACAAGGCAGATGTAGCTGGGCACATCAGTGAAATTATCGCTGTTCTCCGTAGCTGAGTAGGACTCAAGGGGTTGGGGCACCCAGAAAAATCTCGGGTGATGTGTTTGCTGAGGAAGATGTCTCAATCTCTGGTCCCAGGGTTGTTTAAGATTGTATATGTCCATGTTCAAGCTCCTTGGGTGGAGGTGGGAATCCTGGTGATGGGCTGCTCTAACCCAGAAACTGCTGGATAAAGGGTGCGTTGGCTTGTCCGACGCTGCTTGGTGTCTCCAGATGCCTGGTGCGTCTGTGGCCCGTTGGCTGGGTCTGTGCAAGCAGCACACGGAGAAGGCAGCGTCTCCTTGCACCCAGATGCCCAACCGGGTTTTAACTCGGCTCATGCTTTCAGAGAGCAGCTTGGCATCCTCCGGTGCGGACGCAGCTGGTTGGACCCTAAGAGGATCCCTAATGCGCTCTCGTGATGCCCAGGCAAGAGCTGCTGCCTGCTTGCCTTCCTGCTAAAAGACCTTTACGGTGGTCTCAGAAGGACCGTGTTAACATCCGTGGTGCAACCGGCGGAGATGGGGACCCATCAAACGCAAAAAGTGATGTGGATGCTTGTGACCCCCGCTGCGTGCCTGCAAAGCACTCGCTCTGGTTGCTTCTCGCAGCTTTCTCGTGGCCGCGCAGGGTTGTGCTCAGGGCAGAGGCTGGATCGCTCGTCCTGGAGGAGCAAAGCGAACCAGGAGGTGCACTGCTTGTCCTTCCTTCTAATAAAAGCTTAAAAAGCTCAGCATGTGTGTTTGTATTGATTCAAATCCAACAAAAATAAGCTATCCTGGACTGCAGCTTAGTCACATCCCAGGAAGACAGCCAACTTGGACATGTTTATCCCTGTCGCTGTCACTGGCAGTGGCAGACCCTTGGGGGTCAGTCTGAGATCAGGGCTGGAGAAATGAGGCTGGCTGAGGTTTTGGGAGAGCTCTGCAAAGCAGCAGCTCTGGCTGGAGAGAAAAGGTTGGACATGCTTGCTTTTTTTTTTTTTTTTTTTAATGTGGTAATGGCTCAAGACGTGCTTTCATTCCCTTTCACTTCTCTCCACAAGGCTACAAATACTCTGTACCTGTCTATCGGAAATCTGCAATAGCAAATAATTGGTCTCGAGGGCGAGGGCAGCCTCGGAGCCGCTGGCTGCCTTCTCTCTGCCCGGTCAGCCCTGCCCTGGCCGAAGGCTTTGGTGTGAGAGCACACGACCAGGATATCGCGAGGGGCTACCACGCAGCGTTAGGTGCCTCGGCTGCCGGCAGCACTGTCCGTGCTTGGGCAAGTGCGGCTTCACGGCCCCACAGCTTCCCCTCCAGCCACGTGCCTCTCGGTCCTAATATTTGCTAGCAAATCTGCTTCTCACTTCTGCAAGGCCGTTGCACCCTCACCTGAACCAGTAAACCCCCAAACCAAATTGTTTCTTCTTTAGGTGAAGCTCAGGATGGAGCTGAAGGGCATTCACCAAGTGGGCACGGCTGGTTGAACTGTGATGGCATCTTTTTTAGCCTTATTTTGGCCTCGGATATTGCTCCACTACACTTGGGGTAGCACTCCTCAATGAGTGAGCTCCCCAAGCCGCCTGCAGATGGAAGGGAAAATTGGGATATCCTGATTCTCCTCTGGGTTTTAAGGTCACCCCCCTGCTTAGGCTTGTTTAACAGCTGTTTTAACCTCGCAGCCTTGGCTTGCAAAAAATGGGACGGACGATACCAAGGTCCACCTTCCCCACCAGAAAAGCGAAGAGGTGGGGATGTTGCCAGCAGCAGCGGCGAGCCAGAGCAAATTACAAAGTGGGAAATGCCAGCGTTATAGGAAAGGGCACAAATCCAGATCTCGGGGCATATTCTCATGCAATAAACTTGCCCATTAGTGACATAAAACCCAAACCGACACCAGAATATCAGCAGGCAACACAAAAACCCAGCAAAGAAACTGGTAATGAAGTTTAAAAGCCATTCTTTAATGCTGGTATATGTAAGCTGGATATTTTCAGGGTGGAACTATGCGGGCTTCCTATTCAATAGGGCAAATTCCAGATGATTTCTCCACAGTCGGCATCACTTTAAAGTCTCCGGTGCTCTGTGGCATCAAGGGGAGCTCTGAGTGTCAAAGGACGGGAACTATCATCCTATCTTCCCCCAGCCTGGGCAAAACAGAGCTTTTTCTCCATTTAGCATTTTGATAGAGGCACTGGGAAGGCACAAAATTGCCTGGAGGTGCTAAAAGCATTTCTGCCTCTTGCAGCTTCAGCAGGAAAATGGACCTGGGTGGTAAGTCCCCCCTAATCTGGGACTAAGTGCTGGCAAAGGCACTCTGCCTGCCAAAACCCAGTGGGAATTTCTCAAGCAAGGGCTGGACATGGCCAGCACAAGCTGCTGATGGCTGGCACGAAACAGCTCTTGCTTGATATGATAATTTCTACCTTTAATTAGCTTGGAAAAATGATAAGCAGAAGTGATTAAGTCGCCCAGTCCCTTTCAATCATGCGGTGCTTGTGTTTCCCAACCGAGCTGCAATCGCGCTGTTAAACACAGAGCAAGCCTCTAACGAGGCTGAATTGGGTAGGAATCAGCAAAGTGCTCATGATGGCTTTTTTAAATCAATGTATTTCAAACTGAACAGGTTTATTCTCTGGGATTTCGACTCTCTCAAGCCACGTGGCCGAGACGAGGCTGCCTGCTTGCCGGCAGCTCTGATTTCAGACCTGTGGGTAGCATTTCTTTGGGAGAGAGAGAGCACAGAGCCAGCACTGGGAAGAGGACAGACAGACAGATTAACTGCCAAGCTCATGTTCTCCGGGCGGTTTCCACTCCTTTGCAAAGTTGAGCTTTTAGGGACGTGGCAATCGCAGTTTCTCTGCCAAGTGCAACTGCTGCCTATGAATCAATAGCAAAAATAAAGGCCAAATATATGAGAATTTTTTCTAGATTACTTCAAACATTGCTTGTTCCAGTTGTCTTCTGTAGCCAACTTCAAACAGCACAAATAAGAAAGCAACCGTGTCTTTTCATCTTCTATTTTCTGACTCCTGTTTTAAACATAAACGTGGAGCTTCTTGCATCTCTATTCTTCAACAGTGTGGTTTACTTTATTTTGCCACATGGCTTGAAAGTTTTCTGCTACACAAGGAAAGATCAGGCTCAAAGCCTGCGAGGAAAACCCACACAAATCCTTAAAAATGTGGTAAAGTAAATAACTATAAAAAAAAGACAGTGCTGCTGCAAATGGGAGCTAAAGCGGCCAGGGGTATATTGATCCAACCTTATAATAGTGTATTATGTGGCTTGCACGTGGTTTGGATTTGAAATATCCCAATGGTTCAATATCAAGATGGCGTGGGACACTGGTGGGGTGATCAGAACGGGGTTCCCAGTGTGAGTGGGTGCTCCAGGGGCTCCGCAGGGGCTTGGGTGCCCTGGGAAATTCCCCTGGGTAGAGGACCAGGGGGTCTTTTCCCTTCCCGTTCCCCAATTCAGCTTTTTCCTGCCTCTTTCCTTTCAAATCGCAGGGTTGGAGCACTCCTGATCCCCTCCTGATGCCTACAGGTCTTCTGGGACCTCCCCTCCCACCTAGACAAGCCCGTCCCCACCTCGACCTGTCCCAGAGGGAAATCAAAGCATCCACATACCACACACATCTCCAGAAGATTGTCTTCAGCAGCGGCTCAGATTAAAAAAAATAATAAACAGAGACTTGTCCTCAGTAGGAACAATTTTCCGTGCCAGGTGACTGTCCCCAGGAGAGAGGGAGGGGCAGGACAGGGCTCTCCTCTCCCCACCAAAACTCACTCCACCTGGCTGCGCTGCTTTGGGTTGCAGAGCTGCCAAACCTTTTGGCAACCTTTCTGCTATGGGAATGGTGGGGGAGGATCTTCTCCCTTGTGCCCAGCCTGGGCTTGCAGCACGCTCTGCCTGCCACCCCCTTCTCCCAATGCCAAGATCTTGCTAACAAAGCCCGGGCATGCCTGCTGATAGGGGATTTTTATTTTTATGCCTTCAAGATAAGCAAATGAAGACACTGGGGACAAGTTTCGGGTCCTGCTGGGGCCGTGGGAGCTGCACCCCAAAGCACTAACTTACCCTCCAAGTCAGAGTCACCTTGGGTGAATCAGGTTGGAGCATCCATTGCCAGACGGAAGCTTCCCTGCCCTTGCTGTAGTTTCGAGGCAGGAAAAAGCTTTTCTGCACTTTATATGGATTGTTTCCCCCCGTGGGATGAAGTGGTCTGGAGAACATCATCAGTGCGCAGTATTTAATGCCGCTCGGGGCTTCACGAGCCAGGCTCTCCTCTAGCTTAGTCTCGTGGCAAACAAGAGCCAAAACAAAATCTTTTTGACCTTTGGCTAAAGATGCAGAAAGACAAACCAAAGAGTCTGAGCATTTGTGATATAAAGTCTTAAATAAGGAATTAAATCCAGCGTCAGCCCTTATTTAACTATTACTGTTTAACAATGATGCAGCTGGAAAGAAACAGGGATAGATGCAGCTGGGACAGGCTGGGGCTGCTGCTGTCCCCAACAGTTTCAATTATTTTTTCCTTGAACACAAAACAAAAGAAGCACAAGAAGGGACAGGAGCAGCAGCGACAGAAGATGCAGATTCTGGTTGTGGTGGGTAAAGACCTGCAAAATCCCGGAAGGAAGGGGGATTTCAGATGGAGTGGGGTTTGTGGGAGCGGGGAGCTGGGAATGACGTTTTTTTAGCCATGTGCAGGTCTACGGACCAAACTTGGTCTGCTCACGGTCTCATTTAAGATCTGGGGCGTTAACGAAGCTGTTGTGGCCCATGGGGTCGCAGGTGGCTGCTGCAGCGCGAAGCTCATCCCCACGTCCGTGGTGTTTCCCAAAGGGGTGACATCCGTCCTCACACTGTCTTGTCCCCCATGAGCGTGACAGATTCAACCACTGTGAGAAAGGAAAAGAATTGGAGCACAAAACCTGCTCGGTGATGTTCTTTCACCCAGGAATGGGTTTGTGTGATAGCCATGGCCACGCCTGTGAGTCTTGCGAGTAATGAAGGGTCAACTTTTCTTGTGTTTTTTGGAACTCATGCGAAGTTTGCCATTCTATGCACTGTTCGCCTTCATCTTCAGGGAATAAGGATGTGGCCAGAGGTGCAAACCCATTTCTTCCCAAAGGCTGCTGAGAAATGCAGGCCAATTCCCTGCAAGTTTCTTACAGGAAAATATATTCCACTGTTTGTTCAATATCAGACAAATAAAATGAAAAGGAAAGGTCCCTCTTCGGCAAGTTCCTTTTCTTTTCTTATTAACTTCACCGATAAAAATCCCTGTAGTTTCAAAGTTAAATCAAGCCTCTTCTAAATTCAATGAGAATTGAATGTCGTATGAGAGACGTTTACTGAATGGGCAGAGTTCACAGATTCTGTGTTTTATAAAAATTTTATAGCTCTGAACAGACAGCAGATACAGGTTTATATCTCCAGGTCTCGAAAATGGAAGGAATAGGGGCAGGATCCTGGCACTTCCCTCGCACAGGGCTTGTCCACACTACCTACTATTTTCTCCCACTTAGTGATAATTGAGCTAAAGGGATGGCGGTTTTACTACTTGCCTTAGGCTATTAGTCCTCCAACGGCACCGGAGGAAATCACGGACTGTTACCCAGTGTCGATTCTTTCTTTCTTCATTTCCTCCCATCACAAGCTCTATTACTTCGCTCTTAATAAAAACCCTTTAAATTGCCCTAAATAGCTCTTCTTGGCCTTTATTTTCCCCTGGCTCTGGCTCAGAGGCACTAATGCGATGGGGTGGGTGGTTCTGAAAGAGAAGACTCACCACCCGTTCATTCCCATAATCTGAAAAAATTTACGCGTCTGCAGGACTGTTTAAAAAAATACATATATCAATCCTGGAGAACTGATCTACAAAGAGGACGAGGTTTCCTCTTCCATGTTTCCCGACTAGACTGGAATTTGCCATTATTGAGCAGCAGGAGAACAAATCCCCACCCCCAGGTTCCCCATTGAGATGTTTTGCTCATCTCCCCAAATTATGTGCAGGAAATGGGAAAATACTGTTTTGCAAGGGTGAGCTAAAACCTGAGCGTCTTCTGAGAATAAATTCAGAACCACTCCAGAAATCCAGTAGCCACAGTCTGTGATTCAAAGAAACCAGATATATAAAGAGGAACATCATTTGTTTACTTAATGAAAGTAAATTAGATAAACGGGTGATGAAAACATGCTTGAAGGCTGATTCTGCAGAGCTTTCTTCAAAAAGATACTGTTAGCTTCTGCTGCCAGAAACTAGCGGGTCTAAAAGGGATAATTTTGTTGAACCATCCTCTGTTAGTAAGACTTTTGCAGAATATTCTGCCTAAGCACGTTTCCTTCTTGCAAACTCTCTTGTCAGTTGAAATATAGTTCTTCCCAGCTTGGTCCTGCTCTTGGGCTCAGCAACAACCCACAAAGAGCCTTCCGACAGCCTGTTGCTGGGAGCTGAAGAGGTACTGAATTAGCCCAAAGTTAGACAGCTAAAGGGTTTTTTTAATTAGCATGAGAGTCTTGAACGCAGGGTATGACCTTCCTACGCAGCTTGCTCTGCAGTTCGCATCCTGCTTAAACCTGTTATCAGTTGATTTGGTAAAACTGATAAAGACCTCCGGGTTGGGGGTCTTTGCACGTTGCAAATGCTCAATCGATTCTCAATTGCATGTGTCTCAGCTACAGTTAATTTCTATTATAGACAGGTATTTAAAGACCTCACGATCCTCTTCTCTAAAGAGATTTGGTGGCCTGTAGCTCTCCCATCTGCTAGAACGTGGCCCAGGAGCATTCAAGATCATCTGGTTTGAGTTGTCATTGACTTGGAAATTGGTAATACTGCACTTTGGTAGATCGCCATCTTCTTTTTGCTCACATGATCCTCCTTAAATTGATTATAGTTAGTGATTTTAATAGTTCAGGCATGTGACTTTAGCCTGCCTGTTTCGAGCTAGTCTGTTTTTGTCCTCCATGCCCACCCTCCAACCTCCCCCCCACCTCTGGTGACTTGGTGGCTTCTTCCTCACCCCCCGGTACCCAGGATGCTGACACTTCCCGGACTGAGTTGTTTGAGGGCACCTCCAAGGACCACCCCCCGAATCGCAACCCTTTTTCTCCAGCGCAGCCCCCAGCGTCAGCTTTGGGCAGGGACGTCTTAGCGCCTGGCATGGAAGAGCAACCACACGTCCTGTGCAGCCTCCCCAAAGCCACCTGTTTCTCCTCTCTCTCTGCCTTGGGCTGTTAAGAAAGTTGGCAAGTTTTCTTAGTGGAAGGGTACAGCCAACAGGGTTCTTCTTATCAGAGACAAAAATATTTCAAAAGGGAAAATATTAGCGACAAACCTACGGAGGGATTTAACAACAGCAAGGGCCCAGGCTATTCCGCCTTAGCCTGTTTAGATGTCTACAGCTCTGAGAGGAAGATGGTATTATTTATTACAGTGCCGTTCTTTAGAAAGCACTCGAGAGATTATCATTTGAAAGAGCTTACATACATGCGAGGTATTATTACCATTATTTGATTACCCTTCAGGTTTCTCCCACAGCTGCAAATGATGAAATCCTTTGTCCTGCTTTTCAGAATAAATTGAGATGTAGCATTAGCTATAAATGCACATGAAGGATCAGATTTTTTTCATGTGTACTGAATCACCTCTTGGAAATTTCCTCCTTTGTCTTCCAATCAAGCACAGCAAACAAAATTAGCCTGGTAATTTTCCACTGGTTTTAGCCCCCCCCCCCCGCTTGCTATGTCTGTTCTGTCTTGATGTCATCAGTGATGAATGCGATTGCAGTTGACAAAACAGCCAATAAAAGAGAACCTCCTCTGCCAAACCAGGATCATTAGACAAATTTTTTTCGTGGAGGAATTTAGCTGAAAAATGCTTAGGAAATGTTGATTTATTTTATTTTATTATTGTGTCCTGGTTTATTAAGAGTAATATTATGACTCTAGCCAGGGACCCCTTCATTTCTGGTTTCCTGGACAGGTCTTGCAAAATAGCTTTCATATTTCTCTGTAAGCAGAGATTTCATGGACCATACAAACCGTGCCCATCTCTTTCTTCTCAGGTCTTGGTTCAAGCTAAAGAGGTAGGTTTGCAACATGTACATGAGTAAAATAGGCTTATTTTCACTTCTTTTGGCTAAACCCACAGTTACTACAGCTCAGGCCTCCAGTAATGATTTTTTTTTCCTGACAGAAAGGCAGCTCTTCTCCCCATTCACCTTTCCAAGGGGTCTCTATTCACAAACTTAACTATTTTGAAATAAAAAAGGATAGCTAAGACCAGCAACAGCAGAAGGGAAATACATATATACCTCTATGGAGGGCTCCTGGCTGCAGCTGGAGGTAGTAAATAACATGGGAATTAAGAAACACGGAACCAAGTCTGGAGGGCGGCTGGGGGTATTTGGGCATTTTGAAGCCTGGCTTGAAATATCTGCCCTCTCCTTCCCCAGAAGTTTGGTACAAAACCAGTGGTTGCCCAAGAGTGTTAGCAGTTAGACACGCTGATCCTTCTCCCTCCTGCCTAAGCTTTCTCCACTGATGTCTGTTTGCTTAGCTGCTGTCTTACATTAAAGACTGTCTAGCTCTGCGCTCCAGTTTGACTTTCTTATTAACCGTAAGCGCCGAGCGCCGCAGAATAAATAACTCCTGTGCTCTCCTCCGCGCTGTGAGGGGAGAGGCAAAGGCTCCTCACCCAGCTGAGCCCCCGCGGAGGTCCGGGGCAGACACCCAGGCTTCCCCAGCTCTACGCCAGGCAGCAGATTTAAATGCTTCTTTGATGTCAAGATCTTTGATGATGCTCTTCCTGGTGGAAATGCTATTTGCCTTGGCCCGTTGTCCATTACGGCAGCGGGACGCACAGCCAGCTGTGTCCAAAGACACAGAGTAGGGCTGCGATGCTCCCACAGATGCCGAAAAGGCGAAGTGAAGGATCAGCTGAAGCAGGGGGGTGCACATTTTTGAGTGATGGAGTTGCCCTAGCAGGGTCCTTCGGTGGCTGGTGCTGATGAAGAGCCACCCACATGCAGACAAACACAATTCCCCTTTTTCCCCCATCTCTTCAGCTTGGGCTGAAGCTCAAAGCCCCAGCCAACCCCAGAAGCAAGTGCCGAATATTTGCCAGTAATGTTAACGTACCCAGAGCTCAGCAGAAGTCCATGGAAAAGTCCGATGGCCAAAATCCCTTGGGGACAAGGTTCAGCTTGAAGGAGAAGCAGTTAGCGACGGGGAAGAGATGGGAGGGCTAAAGAGGTGCCCCATCATTTTTGCTTCTATTACACCGATAGCAGAGAAATAAAACCCATCCCTGCTCCATTAAGTTGTTGCAGAGACTGGAATTGTTGCAAGGTGGCCACGCAATAGAAGTGAAGAGCTTCCACAAGAGCCCCATCACAGACACGAGCTGACCCCAGTTTGTCCTGGCACAAATCATCACTCAGATGAGCATGGTGCTGTCAGGCTCCCAGAGCTTTGCTCGGTCCCGGAGCTCCTGGCAGTAGCTGCGATGAGCAATTTCTGCAGAAATAAGGAGTAATGGCTTCTTTCTAAAGATGAATCACCTTCTGAGCATGCTGGATAGTCAAGGATGCATGTGGTTGACCTTAATTAGCAGTGGTCTGGTCCTAGCAACCCGTTGATGTTCCCCAGTACAGCCAGCAGGTTCAGCGATGGCCCCTCCTCCTGCTTTTCTGGGAGTCACAGACTGCTTTGGCAGGACCTCATCGGTCCCCCACACGTTGATTTTGGGATAGTATCCCCTTCGGGATAGCAGCAGGGCCACGGCGAGCCTTGAGGGGCCCGCAGGTCGGAGAGGTCCAGGAAAGGGTCCATCATGGCAATGATGACTTCTCACTGGGGCTCCACCAGACGAGAAGGGCTGTTCCCTCGTCGTTTAGGCTTAAACGTGTCATTTTGCTCTGCCAAAAATTAGTCTCTGTGGCCTTGCACGTCTTCACCCTGACCTAGGGAGGTCACAGCCTCAGGTCCTGCCTTTGCTCCACCAGCAATGCCATCCAGGACGCTTGCTCCTTGGCCACTGGCACTTGCTTCTTGGAGTCATTTCTCCTCATCTAGTACTCGTAAAGAGGGAAGAGTCGTATATAAACAATTACTCTTTGCTTCTCTTTACAGTCCCCAGTTTCTAAGGGTTGTGAGGGTCCTAAGCAAGAGGCTCAGGCGGTAAAAGGGCTGTAGTTTCCAGGAGATCACCCCTAAAGAAGCCAGTTGGCCCCATTTCTGCTTGGCTGACATCATCAGCCAAATTGGCTTTGAACCATCTCACGCTGTCAAGCTCCTCTTCCAGCAATTTGTTCCCTGCCAGACCCTGTGGGACTTGGCAGACTGGAGTGCTCCCCTTTCTACAGAAATAAAAAGTAATTTACTCTGGGGAAAAATGAGTCATTCTTTTTGGTGGAGGATGCTGGCTGGGCCAGGCTGCATGCAGGCTGCCTTACCCACCACTGCCAGCTCCAGCTGCCTTCCAACTACTCAGCACCACACATCTCCTGCCTGGAAAAAGCTGCTGGGCAAACTGCTGAGCTCGCTGCCAGCCCACAACACGCACGGTTGGGTTGGTGTTCCTCACCCACCTGGCCTGGTCCTCTGGTTCATCCCCTCCAGGCACGAGCTCTCGGTTAATTGAATTATAAAGCCTTTGAGAGGATGCTGTTATGCAGCGTATGGCTGCAGAATAGGGATGCAGAGGGATGAACGTGCTCAACAGGCACTAGATCAGCGATTGCCCCCATCGTCTGCAGCTGCCCTGGTGCTCCATGGAGTCATTGCTTTTCCTTTGGGAACCACCGATGTAGGTACTCTTGAAATGTCTGTTAAATATCAGAGCTATCACAGCACAATCCAGCTCCTTACTTCCTAGGTCACTGCAGGATGACAAGAAACAACTTGCAGACCAAGCAACGCACTCGGCAAATCGATGCTAACACATCTTTGTTCCCTATCTCAAACCTCATTTTTCCCCATCAATATTATCAGTGTCATCTTTTCGGCAGCAAGCCAATATCTTGCCCTGACAGGGTGAGCTGTGAAAGGGCCAGCGCTGCTTCTGAAATCCAGATAAACTAAAACATAATAGCATCTCCCGCTGGTACCCTGTAATCCAGCAAATCTTCAGAAGCAATTGGGATTTCAGACAGAGCTAAATGCTGGGCAGGGAAGGGGACTCAGGAAAACCCGGGGTAGGCAACACCTTCCATATAAGCATGTGGAGCGATTCAGGAATGACCAGCTGCCATCACATACAAATCTCAATGCCCAGCTATTTCTGCTTTTCTAACCCAGAGGGACCTCCAAGAGATGCTCAGAAACCAGGTGCACCAAATCCAGCATCACCCAGGATGGCTCATAACCGACTAATCCCAACTCTGTCAAGAGCCAGCAAGGAACTGGATTTATTAATCTCATGTTAAGATTTGTACTGTGGTTTGCACCATTCATCAGACAAAAAGGCTTCACGCTGAAACTACATGGAGTAAGTGTTTTGTCCCTCACTGGGTTAATGATGTGCTAATGGCTCAGCTCCAGAGAAGAGACCTGCTAAGAAGGGATCTTAGATTTCCAAGAGCTCAGGAAGAGAAAGTCAAACTGCCTCCAGAATAAGTTAAATATAGATACACCTAAGAAAGAGGAAATTTGACTAAATCATTGCTCAGCTCCAAAAAACAGGAGGCGGTCTGCAAAAAGCCTGGCTCCAGGACAGCCAAAAGGCAACAGTGCATCTCCCTGTAGTGGAAAGACCATCCCACATGGCCTGGGGGTGCAAAGATAAGAGTTTAAACTATTCCAACAGCTTTATAAGATGCCTATTTCTGGGCAACAAGAGCCGGTGTCTTCCTGGGTGCTCTTGGTGATGGACGGAGAGGCTGGGGGTGGGGATGGGGGGTGACTTAGGGTGCTTGGGTGAAGCCTGGTGGGAGAGGGGGAGGCACTGGAAGCACAAGCTTTGGCCAAGAGGTTGCTGCAGGAAGAGTTAGAGAGCAATTGCCTTAGTGAGGAATCAGAAAGACAAACTTTAAATATTTGTACTTTGGAGAAGCAGTTATCACCTCCTTTATCTTCCTGCAGAGACAGAGCGGCTCGGCTGGAGCTGGGAGAGGTGGTGCACAGGGCTCTGCAGCATGAAGCCACTGAAGGAGGAAGAGTTTAGCCAAAGCACCCACCAGAGAAAGAGGAAAAAAATGAGTTTTTTTTTTCCTTCTGGTTACCCTCGATTTATGAATCTGAAGCCAATCTGACACAGGCAAGAAATCTCCCATTTCTTATCCAGGCAACTTCAAGATAGGAATTTAGGGGATTTTCTTTCCCCCATACCATATGGAAGTTGAATAGATAATGGGACAGAGCAGCAGGGAAACGTTTTCACTTTAATGACACCACCTCTTGCCTTCTTTTGTCCAGGGGACCTAATGGAAACCATTGGCAAGTCTATTTTTGGCAAAAGGTAACAACCCTGAAAGCACAGGCTGCAGCAACAGCATGCGGTTCAATGGCGAAGAAGCAAGAATGAAGTGCTCCGCTCATTAAGCACCGCTATTTTCATTTATCGCTAAGAGTTTTGCATTGTACTCTGAGGACCGAGCAAAACAAACAGTTATTATGGGCTCCTTATTTCATTCTTTATTACCTAAGGCAGCTGAGTCACTGTGGGGTTGGCAGTGGCCTCGGAGGAGCTGCTGGCCGGGGCTGGTGGCAGGAGGTAGCTGTGGTTTGTAAAACTGCTCGGGCATCCCCAGACGGGCGAGGGCTGGGGTTGCACCGGTCAGGCTGCCATCGCAAGGGGTTTTTAGCACCATAAGGATATCCATCAGGACGTGAGCAGGAATGCTTCCAGCTCGTCAGGTGGCTGATCCCAAGCCCTGATCCTTCTTCACTCTTGCTGGGTTTTTTGGGGGGGGTCCTAGTCTGACCCTCTCTTACCCACTCTTTCTTTCAAACTCATCCTTTCATGCATCTTTGTCAAGCAGCAGACCCCTTTTGAAGCTGTTCCTCTGGTGTTATTCAGACTAGATTAGGAGGTTTAATTGCTACAGAGATATTTTTTAGGTATGAAAGATGTCTAGTGGTACAGAGATACCTCCTCTTAAAAAAAGAGGTCCTACGAGCTCCAGCAATGCTTAGCTTAGTGCAGCTCTATTGCAAGAAGCATCTCCCAGGAAAAACAAACAAACAAACTAATAACAGTTTTTATAAGCAGTGTGTGCACATACAGCACATTGAATCTACCAAAGGCAGTTTGGCTTTCCCAAGTAGATGAATCCTTAACATTCAGCTCAACCCACTGAAGTTACTGCACTAAATGCACGAAGACAGCCTTAACTGTGCCCCGTAACGCTGACCTGCCGGTACAATATTACCAAATAGTTCAGTGACAGCTTATAATTACAATCTTGGCATTTCCACAAAAAGAGAGTTAGAGCAAAGATGTGCTTTGTAGCACTCACATAGTGCAAAGCGCTCTTGGCATCCTCCAAAGTCCTCGGGCGTCCATCTCCTGAAAGCACGGGGGTTTCTCCCAGTGAGCCGTTGATCCGGGGAAGGGGAGCCTCTTCTCCAGAGAGTGCTCAGCCATTTCAGATAAACGGATTTTTTTCTATCAACCATTAACGCTGCTTATGCAGCGCCTGAGGTCAGCTTCCCACCACCTTATACAGAAGTCCTCCTCGTTGCTGCTTCATGAAACATTAAAAGCTGCGCTCGAACAAACTCAGAAGCGATAAAAAGAAAATCTCTCCCTAGAAGGAGAGTTGGCTCAAAGCAAAGCCTTTTCCCCAGCCTCATTAAAACTGCAATTGCTTTTCTTGCTACTACCACACGACCCTCTGCTCACCTCCACATCCCTTCAGCCCCCATCTCCTTCCCCCACCTCTCGCAAAGGACACGGTGGAGCCAGTGGTGCCCAACCCCACACCATAGATTTTTTTTTTTTTTTAAAGAAATGGGGTTAAAGAGCTGGTAAAGATGAACTATTGTTTTTTCTGACAGCAGCAAGCTGGATGGCAGAAAGAGAGAGCTGATGCTACGTGGAGAGACTTGCCATACCAACGTTAAAAATGCAGCTTGTGTGAAACGTGCTCAACATTTCTTACGCCTTCAAGAGAATGCAAACCGCAACATGCAAAAGGTAACGCAGAGCAGCCTTCTGACAATGAGCAGTTTTACACACCACCTTCTCTTTCCTCGTTATTTTGCCTCGTGAATTTAGGGCTTGGGAACCACCTTGGGCACTGTCATAGCCCTGGAGGCTCAGCCCTTGGCAGGGCTCATGTGGGGCTTGTGGATAATCCTCTTTGAAACCCAAGCTATCATTTGCAGGAAAAACACCTATCCAGCATCACAGCTTCTAAATACTCACCTTGGTTTTATAACCTATGAAATAATATATAGAATAGCCTGTTTTTATTCCTTGAACTTCTGCTGCTGCCTTGCAAAGTGGACTTTTTCCAGCCCATTGTCCTCCCCACCCCTGCTGCCTCTACCAGCACTTAAAAGCCTGATTTCCAAAGAGCTAGGATAATTATTTCACTTAACTCGAACAAATCATTTTGTTTAACTCAAAGCTATGAGCCTGTGATGACAAACCCTCTGAGGGCTGAAACTGAAATCACTGCTGGTAACTCGGCAGGTGGCAATTTCCAGTGGGCGCGTGGTCCATACGCGGTACCAGACATTATCACTTGTTTTACTGCTCAGCTCAGACCACCTGAATCCCACTTTCCCTCCACAACACAGAAAGGGCAGTGGGGAAATGCCCTGGATCTCATTGGATCAGGCAAACCGAAGATCTCCACGTGGATGTTACCTCTCCATGAGCTGCTGGATACTTTAGCAGTGGTGAATTATTGAAAGTGATGCAGCTGATTTATGAATGTACCTGTTTCCGTCTCATTATGTATTCCCCCGGTATCTGCTCCTCCTTAGCTTGCTGCAAGATGATTTTGAAAGCTCACATTTTAATTTCTTTAAGCATAGCAAGGTCTTGCTGCAGCAAATTAATGAATATTCCTTAAAACCCAGTTTACTTTTCATTCAGTTAGTTTACCCTTTATTCAGCTCCTGTAGCAGGTGTCAAGGAGCTCCTTAATTATACTCCACGGTCACCACGTCCTCTCTCAGAGAAAAATCTGGCGTTTGCCATACTTTGTCCTACTTTTTTCCCCAAGCTGGCAATGAGAGGTGGGGTGCCTTGTGCCAGTCCCCAAAAACCTACAGCCACATCACCCAAAGCACTCCCGGCTGGGTACCACCAGCCGAGGATGGAGCTGCACTGGGAGACTCCCCCCGCAATAAAATTCCCACAACCAAAGCATCACTTCTACTGCATTTTAATATCCACCTTTGGGAGGGGGGGGGTAAGGAAGACCCAGGCATTTGCTGCAGCAGGGAGGGGGTTGTCTTGCAGCCCCTGGTTTGCTGTCTCCGGCAGCAATGAACTTGGGGTGACACTACAGCAGTGGGGCAGACACCCCTCCATGGGCTCCCACAGCAGCGGGGTGCCAGGCAGGGGGTAATTGCTTCAGCCTCTGGATTGCTTCGGCCAATGTACCAGCTGCTGATTAATATAATCATGTTGACGACACGCAAGCGGCACCGCAGCGTGCAGGGTGACTGGCACTAATTTCAGAAAATGAGGGCGAGCGCTCTTTTATTGTCATAAAGGTAAAAGCTGCGGTGAGCGGCTCTCTGTTGCTATAGGAACCCATCAACCCGGGGGAAAAGCCAAATTGCTGGACTGCCGCGGCTCCCTCAGAGGTGGCAGCGGGGTGGGGGGGGTTCTTTCTGGTGACACCCCTCCTTGCCCAAGAACGGAGCCAGGGCAACTTCAGGAGGCAAAACACAGCAGTGGGGAGGTCTTCCAGTGCTGCTCCGAGCCCTGCGGCCGTTACACAGCAATAACTACACTGCAGACCTTGTACTTACACAGCCTGAGATATCCCTCGCCAAAATTCGGCCTCTCTGGCAAGGTGCCTGGCTCTGAGCTCTCATATACCTGATTGGAAATAGCCCCAGCTCTGGGTGTCTAAACGTGTCCAGACAGATGATGTGCTCTGGAGGTGCCCACTTCTTCTGTTGGCCATAAAAAGACTGTGGAGGGCCTGTTCAGCTGTACCTGTCTCTTGTAACCACCTAAAATTTGGCAAAATCTATTCCCATTCTGGGAGGGATAGTCCCCATTCCCCTACAAACCTCTGGACAGAGCAGTGAGGATGACCAAGGGTGGAGAAGGCATCTAAAACAGAGAGACATCCCCACGGGTGGAGACACACGAGGGGCAGAGCCAGGGTGAAGCTCAGCTCTCCAAAAATCCACCATTTCTCTGCCCCAGGTCTCTGATTTCCATCCCTCCACTCAAGTGGATGCAGAGAGCTGTGTCACCTCCCAGCATCAGCCCCAGCCTTCCCAGTTATCCCACCAACTTGCTGCAAAGTGCTTTTAAGCCTCACTCCTTGCATGCAAAGTTGCAGCATGAATAAGCCGATGTGGGTTTTGGGGTATGTTTCTTAGCAGATATACAATACAACGCTTATCTACTGAACACAAATAGGTCCAAGGGTGAATTTTAGGTGGTGGATGGTGACTCCTCACCAGCTGCTTTTCAGCCGGCAACATGCCAGTGTTTTCCTGTGAGCTCCAGTGCCAGAATAAAAGGAAACTGGAGCTGCGCGATAAACGAGGTCAAAGCCTAATGGAAGAGATAAGGATAAAGGGGCTAACAGAGAAAAAGCTCTGCATCATCACATATTCAACTGAAATTAAATTCACAAAACATAAAGCTGCTTTAAAGGAAAACCTTTACGGAAAACCTGATGTTCCAGAAAATACAAAGCCTTTGTGCGTACAAAGCTCTGGTCCCACTCATGGGATGTTTTCACGTGGGTGAGAGCTTTGCGGCTGCAAACGTGGCACCATCCCCACCCCACACACATCTCTCGCTGATACTGAGCCTGAGCCTGCAAACACCCCAGGGACCAGGAGCCCTGAGAAGCCCCTGAGAGTGCTAACATTTGTGAACGTTTTGCTCAGCGATGGATGCAACATCCTGCCTTACCGCAGTGCACAGGTTGGAAAAACCTCCAACCCCACGCATTGTAGTGTTTGGTTAATTGTAATAGGTTGGGGCGAGACAAGATCAGGTCAAAACTTGGGGTGTGGAGCCCTGCTGCTACGCGAACCTCAGATCTGAGACTAAAATCTGGATGAGAATTTGGCAGCTCTGCCAATTCCCATGGCTGATCCCCCCAAAATATAATCCAGCTGCAAATATCCCTCCTAACCTCTGGTGTGACTGTAATTAGGAAATCAATGGGCTGGAGGGATGCGCAATAAAAATGATGGAAATCTGGGCACATGGACTCGAGCACATGAGAAGATGCCACAAACTGGACGAAGTGCCTGGACACAGCCCATAATCCCAGTGTGGTTTTGGGGTCTGAAGGTCTAATGAGACCACGCTCCAGACGGACGGCAGTGGCCGGAGATACCCATGGGGTGCACAAGGCTGGTAACACACGCAGAGATCCTGGCACAGACCAGAGGCAATGCTTACAGTCCTGTCCTGACACGCACAAACAAGGGAAAAAAGCATCTAGCCCCCAAACTTGCCAAAATTCAGCTTGTTTGCTGGCACCTGGCCCCAAGCAGGCCAAATTTCAACTATAAGATGAATAAGATGGATGCAAAAGCAGCATGGACGTGACAGGCAGTGGGGTCAGCTCACCAGCAAGCCCAGCACTGGCAACATTTTCTTAAATGTTCTGAAAAAGGAGGATTTGAAAGAGAAATGTGATTGCAGCATGAGAGAACCGGGTGACAGAGACAGCAATATTTTGGCAGGGGGACGAAGGGTCACTGCAAGTTTCATCAGGGCTCTGAAGGGAAAGTTTGTATTTGCTGCCAGCGTGTACGTGATGCTGATAAAGGTCCAGAGTTTTGGACTAAGATCCTTGCAGCTCTTTATCCCCCAAAACATGGCAAAAAATGGTATTGCAATAATCACGCTGGGTTGCAACAAGAGCTTGGACAAAGCTTGATCTGGCGAAGGGAGAAATTTTTAAGATTTACCCTCAAACTCAGCCAAGGGCACAGCCTGGCCCTTCTTACCCCGGCGGGGACCGTCACCCTCCTGAGCCTGAAGCAATGCCGGGAGATATCTGGGCAGGTTTATTGATGCTCGTTCCTCCTGTATTAACAAGAAATCTTAATTTATACACTTGCCACGGGGAGTTTTCAGCCTGCCAGCTCCTTCCTTTCACCAAAGACGACACAGTTTCTGGGTCTCCATAATTATTTACACGTGGGCTGTATTTATTGGCAATTAAATGGTTCAGTGGCTCTGAGACATTAGTCTCCTCTAAACATGTTGTCTGCCAGATTGCTTCCTGCCAGCAGTCCCTGTGGGCTGGGAAATTTTGCCGAGCCCTCCGGGGCTGTGCATGTATGGGAGGGAGCAGCTGGCAGAACCCCCCCCCGCCGAGGCTGCCGCGCTCCGCTCTCCCTCGGAAGAAATTAATGCTATAACACAGCCTCACGTTCGGCAATTTGGAGCCAACGGGAAGGGATCGCGTTTGCTTTAAACACAGTTGTGGCCAGGCAGATCCGAGCCCTGGGAGATCAGAGAGGTTGCAGGGATTGTGGGCACAGCGTCCGTGGGAAAAATGCACCGACCTGGGAAAACATGCACCAATTTGGCAAAACTTGCAGTGGGAAGGTAAAAAAAAAATGCGGCGATCTGGTAAAATGTGCCGGGACCCTAGAAAAATCTGCAGTGGTCCTGCTAAAACCTGCAGCGAACCTGGCAAAGCATGCAGTGGGCTGATAAAACATGAAGCAAGCCCAGTAAGACATGCAGTAAACACACAGCGGCTCTGGCAAGACATGCAATAACCCTGATAAAACATGCAGCAGCCCCAGCAAAATATGCATGTATCCCAGTAAAATATGCAGCAGCCTGGTAAAACATGCAGTGACCTGGTAAAGCACAAAGGAACCCCAAGTAAAACAGGCAGCAGCCATAGGGAAACATGCACCGACCTGGAAAAACATGCAGCCACTCTGGCAAGACATGCAATAACCCTGATAAGACATGCAGCAGCCCCAGGAAAATACGCAGCAACCTGGTAAAACACAGCAGCCTTGGCAAAACATGCAATACTTTTGATAAAATATGCAGCAACTCTGGCAAAACATGAAATAGCCCTGCTAAAACATACAGCAGCCCCAGAAAAACATGCCGTGACCCTGGTGAAGCATGCAGTGACCTGGCAAAACATGCAGCGGTGCTTGCAACGACCTGGTAAAATAGGCGGCGGCCCTGGTACGACATTCAATGACCATGTAAAGCTTGCAGCAGCCAGGGCTGGATGCAGGGCGTTTTCGGTAGCAGGACCCATCGCACCTAAGTTGTTTATGCGACCAGCAACACGGCCCTTCGTGCCTCCACCATCACCTCAAAAAAACCTGAGATAAACAAATCATAAAACAGCGGGCTTGGGGAGGCACTCATCACCCACAGCATTGCCAAGAGGGACGGCAGTGGGGTGTTCCCAAGCAGACGGCGGCCTTAAAATATCCCAAATTTCCTCCCTCGCTTCCCGTGCAAACTGTATTTGGGGGGCTGTCCCTGCTGCTGCTCCTCCCGACGTCGGGTGAGGCTCCCGCTCACCATCTCCGCGTCCCAACCTCCCACCGCCCTTAACCCCCATCCCAACACCACTAACCCCGGTCCCTGGTAGAGGGGTGAGGAGGTGGGAGGGGAGAGAGGCAGCTCAAATGCTGCAGCGAGACAGGGACCCGCCGAGGGTGTACTGTCGCTGGGAAATGGTGGGGGTGAGCTTAAATAGGGCAAAAAGCAACGCCTGAGCTGGGCAGCTCCCTAATTCACATAAAGCGGGTTGCAAAGTGGATTCAGGGTGAAGAACATTGTATTGTGAAGCAGGAGGGGAGGTTTGGCAGGGAGTGACATGATTTTTGCTGGTTAAAAAAAAAAAGAAAGAAAGAAAGAAAGGAGAAAAGAAAGAAAGAAAGAAAGTTTGACTGTAACGTCAAAGTCTGGGAGGCTGCTCTGCTCTCCAAGAGCTGCTGCAACAGCTCAGCTGCAGGAGTTACACCGGCACAAAGCCCACCAGAAAGCTGCTCAGTGCCAACTTTCCAGACCAAGAAGAGCTTCTCGCCGGGTGGCTCAAATGGGGACTGTTGTGGGAGTGTCCCAGCCCAGCCCAGGGACAGGAGAGATGGGAAAACACTGGATGGGGCTGCGGGGACCACGCTGCATCTCCACGAAGGCAGCTGCTAGCGGGTGCCAAAAAACCACTCCAAAAGCTGCTTGCAACTATTCAAATATCCATTAAAATAAGATGCAGGGCTCGTTCTTGCTATTGCAAGACTTTTTTTTTTTTTTTTTTTAAATTATTTTAAGGAATTGTCTGAAGTTTCCAAGATCAGGGTGGATTCCTGTAGAGCTGCTTCAGGGAAGCATCCAGCGTGATGCTGATTGCCCGGGGCAGACGCGGTGCTTTCCAGAGACTTTGTGCCTTTGCAGCATCGTCCCATCGGCACCAGGAACTTGCTGCCAAACCCGGTCCCAGCTCCCGCCTGGCTCCATTGAGCAGCAAGGGCAGCCGCCCGGCAGCACCGCCACTCTTTGTGAACACGCAGCAGGGAAGAGCAACAAAAATATGCCCTCCTGCCTAGCGAGGAGGGGGCTTTTTCAATAAACCAGATGTTTTCTCTGCCGCCCCGAACGTCCCCACCTCCTCGCCATCAACGGTTGCCGCTCGGTACGGCATGAGCTTCGTTAAAAGCCTGGCGGACCCCGAACGCCTCTCAGCCCCTGCGATCACACAGAACAGCTTTATTCTCCCCAAAGGTCAGGCTTACTGCTAGCGGGGCTCTAATCAGCTTAAGACCCACTTGGACTTGCTAATGAGCAGCAGGAAGCAGGACGGAGGCAGTGGGATAAGCGAGGAGTGTGGGGATCCAGATATTTGAGTGCATTAATTATGTTTTCAAGTTTTAAATTTCAAGCTTTTGCTGTTTTCCCCCTGCCCGGCCCTTTCCCAGGCTTAGCTGCTGTTTTGCAAATGAGCCTGAATTGCCTCAATCCTGCTCCGCTGCCATCAGAAAAGCAGAGCCCGTACCCAGCCACGCTATTTATCCTTTACTCCTCACTATTATTCAGGCATCTTAAAAGTCTGTCAGACAGTCACAGCTTCAGCAGGGATTTCCTCAGGCGCCCGTGTGTTGTTGCTGGTTTTAGCATCCTTATTTTCCTCCTCACCTGACACTTCTGTACAGAGATACAGCAATAAATATGATTTTGCTGGTTGCTATGAGCTTATTTCCAAGCCACTGACACCAACGTGTCAGATGGGGGTGGGCAGAATACACCCCCAGTGCTTTTAGGAGAGCAGAATGATGCATTTAAGCCCCCAAATGTCCTGTTGTTTCCCATTTCTTTCATTGCCCAAGCTCCCATCAGCAAATCCCACTTACCAAAGTGGTCCAGCGTGGCTGCGACACTGCACAGCTCCCGAGAGCCGCTGAAAGGTGCGGTTCCCCACGCTGGTTGTCAGTCCTCGCCAAAGAGCTCTGCAGCTTGCGGATAAACCCCACTGGTGCTTTACTTTTAGTCTCTCTTGTAGCACAGCAAGGTTTCCGTGGCTCCCGTTAGCACTTTGGAGAGGTATAAAGCAAATTCATCGAGCTGCTTGGCTCAAAACCACGCCAAGCTGTGCTAAAAGCAAACAGAAGATGCAATTTATAATTCTGTGGTTTGGATCTGTAAAGGAAAAGGGGTTTGGTAAGTTTTAAAACCAAAGGTGGTTTTTTTCCAGAAGAAAAGGAAGCCATCTCATATGTCTTTATAGGCAAGTGTAAAACAGACCTAGAAAATTCCCTGACACCGAGAGGAGGTTGGATATAACTGAGGCAGGAGGCTCCTGCCTATTATGTGAGATGGGATTTCAGTTGTGGTTCCCAATCCCGCTAATGACATCCATTGAGACCCCGAACACCCAGTACACCGCGGTCCCTCTGACCGTCACAAGGCGCGCAGGACTTCTGTGCACAAGGGGTTCAACTGCTGCAGAAGTGAGGCAAAAATTGCTCCAGGGCTTATTCCCCATCTGACGTTTGGTGTGGGCTGCACTGTCGGCTGCCAAGGTGCACAAATACACAAATTTGTGCAAAATACGCAGATGACACAAAATACACAAATTTGTACAAAGGAGTATGCACCCAAACAGGGTCGGCATCAACACAGCCCATGGGGAGCCTTGTCCCGCCAGCCCCTGGCATGTCCCTTGAAATGCTACAGCCATTGGCACCAACTTGGAGTAAAAAATGCCATTTGGGAGAATCTTAACGATGCTTTTAACCAGAGGTTCTGCACGGATGCGATACAATGGCACAACATAAAAGCAGCCCGCTCTTATTTTCATCTTCTACACCCTGAATTTCTCACAGAGCGCCATTAACGAACAGCCACCTCTAATGCCTGGGCAGGCATCACCCTTTTGCATGCAAATCCCTCGATTTTCCTGATGGGCACTGCTGAGGCAGGACAGAAACCATCGTTCTGCTCTTGGGGTCTGAAACAAGCTCCTCATCCCCGGCAAGCTGACGTCCACCGGTCCATATACCTCTGCCGCAGCAGGGAGGTTTTTACCTCCCATAGGGCACCTCCGGGGCTAAAGAGCACCGTCCGCCCGCACCCGTAACACTGCACCAAGGTTGCACCCAGCCTCTGGCAAGGGGGACCCTCGGGGACCCCCCAGAAAAAGCTGTCAGGCCGTAGGAGAGCAGGGTTTGCTCTCGTGTGCTTGAAGCACGCGTTTAATCAGAGGCAAATAGCTCCGAGTGCTGGTTTACTTTATTTGCAAAATATTTTTTCTGGTATCTACGTCAACTTTTTTGTTTTCCCGATTAGACTGCAACCAAAACACACACATAAACGCTGGGTGTCATAATGCCGTGGCTTCCTGCGACCTTGCTGGAGCAGATCTGATTTACAGCTGAAATAACCCAGGCCACCTTAAATTTCTGCTAATGCTCTGGCAAAACTACGTGTGAAAACTTTGGGTGCCGCTCCAGCTTCGCAGAGCTGCCCTTTCAGCTCCCGTCAGAGACAGCCAACCTATAAGCTCTGCAGTCCTGGCTTGCAGTTTAAGGGCAAATAGAGATTTTTTGGCTCATGCATCACCAAAGCGATGGTGCAGGCAGCACTTGCCAGCGGCCGATGATGAAGCATAAAAATCCAACAGCAATGGGCAGACATGCTGGATGCTGGGCTCGATCTGCAATGATTTATGGGCTTTATTTTGGGGAGAAAGGCAGGATCTGGGAGCCCACAGGGAGGTCTCGGGCTGGTTCAGCCAAGCTCTCGGCAGGAGTTACCCTGTGCTGAGCCGCGTGGCCATTCACACCAGCAATAGATGTCTCAGTGTTGCAACCCTGGGCCACAGCATTGAAGCATACAAAGCATCTTCACTGAGCAGAGCTACAGCCAAGTGCCTTGGGGGCTCTGCAGTCCTGCCCATGTTGCAATGAGAAAGGGGGGGAAGAGCTGTTTAGTGCAGCAACCCCCCCCCCAGCTGCGGGCACTCATCTGTGCTGCAATCTCACCGGGAGCCTCAAAAGTATTACAGCTCTTTTCCCACGGTTGCTTCTCTATTATTCTTCTTAACAGGCTGTGACGCCATCGGTGCATACTGAAGTCATTTGCTGAATGGGGCTCTAATATAAAGCATGCACTGGCAGCACTGAGGAAGTTTGGAGGGATGGAAAAAATCACCTTCCTGCCTATTCTTCTAAGGCGCACTGAGGAGATGAGAAAACCCAGCAGTTAAGGAGGTTGGCAGAGCCTCTCTCACCCTTTGCACAGGACTACCCCTACAAAACGCTTCCCGGAGCACTATAAAATACCCCAGGCAGGAGCGCTGGGCACCCCTGGGTGCTGGGGACACAACGCCAGAGTCCCCCGAGGGACCCGTTTGCTTTTTTCGCACACAACTTGGAGAACAGCTGGGAGCAGCCAGCCAGCTGCGGGATGCTGATGGAAAAGCACAGGAAAGCAGATTTTCAACAGGATGCTGTTCTCCCTCTCCTCTCTCCAGTTATACAGGGATATTTTATTTTCTTTAACTGCTTTATCAGTCTGTCTTGGGAGGAAGCTGTAGCAACACGTCCTACTTCACTGTAGCTGATGATAACTCCTGCCGGGAAGTGCAGGGCGATGGGTAATTCCCATCGAGGGAGAGCAGACCGTGCTTTGGGTTGGAGCCATGCCTGGAGACCCTGAAACGATTATCATTTCATTCTGCAAAACTGGGACTCCATTCAAGTCATAAAAATGACATCTTTACTCTCAAATCTCTTCCATGTGTGCGCTGGGGTCGTATCTGCTGAAATGAGAAAATGTTGGTCTTTTCCACAGGCGAATCCAACAAACCGCCTTGACCGGGAGCGAGCTGGCTGTGGCCCTCCCTCTTGGCTCAGCCATCAGCTGAGCTTTTGGCCAAAATCTGCCCTGAAGCCTCATGGACAAGGTGTCTGAGGGAGCAGGTCCCCAGCGAGGACAACCAGCAGATGCTGCTGGTGAACAGCCAAGAAGGTGTCTGTCCTGCAGAACCTCCATTAGTCCACCTTCATTTCCAGAGTCCAAGCAGAAGTTTCGTTGCTTAAAAGCCACTTCTGTGGCTTACTAATTTATCTGAAGCATTTGAAAAACCCTCATTTGATCTGAAGAGCTGGATCAGACTCGGATCCCTGGGATGCATCAAGCCTGACCTGCCCGATGCCAAGTTCTCCAAGGTCCCTTCCCAGCGCTGATTAAAAGCCCTTTGCCAAGGGACACGCAGGAGTGGGTGCAACAAGCATCTCACATGGGGCTGCATTGATCTCTCCTGCTGGGAGTGAGAAGATAATTAAGGGCAACCTCTTCAGGCACCACTTACCAGGAAGCAAGACACGTCTCTGTCACCTGGCTGGTATTGCTCGTGGTCGGTCACCGGCTCTCCCTGCAGCACTCATGCACGGACCCAGCCACCCACCCCCATTAAAAGCTCCAGCTCTGCTTCTGTCACTCAGCTGGGAGAAAGCTGAAGCTTTAATACCCCTGCTCTTTCCTAATTGCCTCATTTGGCCATTGATACCCAAGTGCTAATTGCTGATGGTCAGCAAGCCATTCAAAACCAGCTGCAAGGAACAGCAGGCATGATTTTAACCAGTGGGATTTTTTTTTTTTTTTTTAAACAAAACCACCCTCCCTTTCTTGCTGCGAGTTGGCTATTCCTCTAGCAGATGGCCAAAAAAGCACAGTTTAACACGGCTACCTTGGGGTGTGTAGGAAGTGTGCATGCAATGCGAATTCCCTCTCCTCTGTACAACCTTACTGGGGGAGGTTTCTCTCTCCAGACCTCAAGACCTCTCCTTTCCTTTAGCATCTTCATGGGTACTTTGTTGATCTCTGCCTTCTGGCATCAAGGCAAGACATGGCTTTGTGCCACCTTGTGTTTTCCATCATAGCCGGAGCCCTGATTCCTGTTCTCCCTCCACCTTCACGAAATACATCCTAGGCGATAAAAGAGCCTTTCTCCATCCTTGACCCCTAGGCGGCCATGGAAAGATGTGACCCATCCAACTAAATATCACAGTTAGAGTCATGTCCCTTAAAGCCACATCCCCACAGATAAGTTTTTGGGCTGCCTTGCAAATACCTGCGGCAAAGCCAAACCCTCTAATTCCTTTTGCAGGGGGTTACAAGGGATCAGGGGCACCAGATAGTAACTTTTTCCCCCCTAGCGTCGCACATTTGGGAGCTGATGTAGTAAAATGATCCGTAAGCACACTACTAATCCCAGAGCCACCCAACCCCTTTCTTTGCATGTTGGCAATGGCACATTCCTAGGTTTCCAAGCTGCTATAACCTGATGCTTGCAGTTAATTCAGCCTTGATGCAAATGTGCTGGTTCTGAATGATGAAATTCTTCAGAGTAAAATGCTCAGACTCTGAGATCTGGTTTAGGAGCTGCACGTCACTGTCTGATCCCAAATTTACACCTCACTTGAAACCAGGATTCTAATTTCTTACCCAGTGCCAACCTGGGGAAGACCAAGCTCCCTCTAAGATACACAATCCTAAAATCCAGAATTCTTTCACCCTGACTCCAAATCCCCACAAATATACAGGTAAATGCTACCGTGAGTGGGAAGCCTGCGTCTGTCACCCTTGGACCCACAGCCTGTCATCCAGTTTTCCAACCATCCAGTGGTTGCTCTTGGAAATACTAGCATTTATACTGATTTTAGCAAGTGTGATTTTCTTGGATAGTCACTCCCGGAGACAAGCTATATATTCTTCTTTTGAGCCCATTGACTATTTTTAAGCATTGCACTGATGCAAAGAGAAAGCAAGGTCAACACCTCGTGGCTTGGTCTACTGCCAAGCTCAACGGGTAGACACCATACAACAGCAGGCAAGAGTTCTAGCCGTGAATTTGTGCTCATTTTCCAATTTCTTCATATAATTTCTCAAAGAATGGGAGTATTGCTGGACAGATTTTTCATTAACCTGAAGAAGGCTGCTTTTCAGTAACTCAACTGATTCAAACCCTGTGCAGAGGAATAAATTTGCATATAGGGCAACTCTGCTTAATTTGGTGGTGCTAGCACTGGAGAAAGAGCAGATGAGGTTTGTACAAGCCCCTTCCATGCAGTTATGACATTTCTGATTTCTCCATTTGTGGCTCCTTTAAGCCAAAGAACAAACTGCCAAGAATAAGGGTATCTGAGGAAAACCGCATGGAGGCACGTGGGCTCCCACAGAAGTTGCGTGACCGACAAGGTGTCCCCTCCTCCTTCCCACTGGCTCTGGGCCTGAAGATATTTTGCTCACGATGCAACTTCCATTATTTCCATAGCAACCATCTTTTGTCAGGTCTCAAGACTGGAGATTTTTAACAACTCCATTTGCCAATTCAAGCCCCAGAAGGAAGTGGGCTGCAAAAGGAGAAAGTTCTCATTCAAATGCAAAATAGCTGCAATAATAGCTGAGGGGTGTGGGGGGGGCCCATCGCTTGGGCACGTTGCTTTTCATCCAACTGTTAGTTCTTTGCTTGGTTTACGCAGTGTGAAAGAGCCTCATCCAGCGACATTTCTGACACTGGAAGCCACGACGTGCGTTGGGGCACTCAGACAATGCCAAGCCCAGCTGGCATGGGCCTGAATGAGATTTCCCTCTCCTCAATGAAAAGATATTTCTCTTCTTCAATGGGAGCTTTGATCTGGTTCTGTCAAAACCACCCTGGGGTCTCTTGGGAATGTGCTTGAGGCCTCCTAGCCCCCAGCCCCTTCCTAGGCCAAAGAGGTCCTCTGCCCTCTGTCCACTTCTTGCAAGAAGCATCAGCTGCCATCACGTTGCATCTCAGCTCTTGACAAGCCTAAAATTAATGTCTGAAATGTGCTATGCATGGGCTTGTGTATCATCACACCAGGAGAAGACACCCGAGATGCCAGTGCTGCTGCTGAGCAAAACCCCGGCCCGAGGGGACGGGGCTCATCGCTTCTTCCCACCTACCAGCACACGGGGCTGTCACTGCTGTGAAATGATAAATATTTTGTGCAAGTCTGCCGTCCTGCCTTCCCCAGCTCCTTGCTGGGATTATAGGGACACCAGCTCATACCTGGCTCATTTGCAAATCAGGGTCATGGAAGTCTTATAAGCCCCTCCAAAATCTCAGCCTGGAGGATCCATTGGCCTCATCCCTAATTTTTGCCCCAGAGGCCTCACCCAAAACAGCTTTGCCCTGCTTCCTAGGGTATTGCTTCTCCCAGAAGACAACTAACTTCATCAAAGTCAACCTCCTGCCAAATAATTTGGCTGTTCATTAGAAAAAGTAGCAAACTAAGTAAGACGCATTTCGTGCTTGTGCATTCACTTTTTTTGTTACCACTTACTTTTGCAGTGGCCTAGAGCCAGCAGCAGCCCTTTGAGCCGACCTCTTTTCATTGAAGCCCTTCTCCTGTAATCTCCCAACACAAACCAGTACAGAACTGGGACTGGAGACAACCTCGATGGCAATGAGGGGGCAAGGAAGCAGGGCTGCCAGCTGGAAACGCAGCCTTTCCAGGGGCTCCCTGAAAGGAAGCTGTCTCCTGGTGGCCAGAGAAACTTCAATCTCTTTCGTAAAATCTCATTTAAAACCTGAGGGCAACCATGAAAACCAGTTCTGCTCTGAGCATCGCCTGGCTTCCCCAGCTCCAGCAGCAGCAGGCTCTGGTGCAGCGGGCTCAGGTCCGTGTTACCCGCCTCGCTGCCTGCCTGGGCAATTAGGTGAAGCATCTTCTAAATTGTAATCCTGCAAAGAAAAAAAAAAAGACCTGGGAAATGCAGACTTCCAAAAGGAGAGCTTTGAATAATCCCACCCTTCCCCGCAACCTTTTATAATGCCTTCGACAATGGCTTCGCTGTGCTTTTCTGGGACCTTTGTGGGCCTGACGGTGATGTCGGAGCCCCGCCGTCTTGGCAAATCTTTGCTGATATCATTACCCACAAAAGGGCTCTAAAAGCTTCTGTGATGTTTTCACTCGATGAATGTATTTTTTTTTCCCTTCACTGAATAAACCCTTCCAGGACTCACGGGGTTGCTGGGGTGTGTGTGTGTACACTGAGCCGTGAGGAAACCCCAGCTCCAGCCCGGAGGCTTTCGCAGGCTGCCCCGCCGGGCACTTGGGTCAGCTCCAGCTGATTTTTCAAATCCATCTCCAGCTTGCTTTCTTTTTCTCCTAAGCACCCCAATCTCAGCAAAAGCAAAAGAGGAAAGATGCCTGGTCTTTGAGACGATAGCAGTCTGATGTCAGAGTGCTATCCCAGCCCCTTTTTAATTCAACATTTTTATCTTTACCTGCTTTGCTACCCTTTGGTCCTGCATTGTAAGAAGGCAAGGCAGGGCATGCTCTGCATGAGTTAACCAAAAAACTAGGCAGGGGTGTTTACTTCATTTCCAGGGCAGACATCTCCTGGACACAGGACCAGCCTTTTTGAGTGCATTTTCTCCAACAGAGAGCACAGGAGGCAGCTCTGTTAAAAAGCAAAGTCATGCCTGAAGCACACAAACAAAAAATCACTGTGGTTTTCTCCAGATTTTCATCTTGCTGTTGCACACAGACACTATCTAAGCCTTGCACATAAAAGCTAAAAGTTTTACATCCACCTGCAGAAAGAAAACAGTAGAAAGGGTAGACACGCTCCAGACAAACCAAATGCACTGACAGGATTCACACCAAAATCCTGCCCCACCAGATTCATTGGGGAAAGCCTTGTTTGATGCCAGGGAGTTCACAGTCTTGGGTTGATCTGCAAAAGATGTTGAAGAACTGAGCCAGGCTGTGAGCAAGGAGAGGGAACGCAGACACTGCCCCATCCTACATCCTCGTCTGGTTTGATGGGGCACCCCTGGGTGCAATGCAGCCCTTGGAGACCCCTACTCCTGCACTAGGCAGAGGGATCCAGGACCACTCAGCCTCTACCTGGGAGCTACAGGAGGGGAGTCCAGACCTAAACGTGTCTGCAGCGGGATATGTCCTACCTTGAGGACATCTGGGACCTTCATCCCATCCATCCCAGGAGACTACTCCTTGCTGTACCGCTGAGCTCCATCACTGATTAACATTACAGCTGAGAGGTTCATGCCCTTATTTCTTTTGGTCTTTTAATAAAAAGTTCTTAGGAAAGCAAGCTGGTATTGATTTGGCTTCATCCACAAATAAACTCTGCCCAAAAAACCCAAGATAAACTTTCTTGCCACTGCAGGATAAAAAAAAAGCACACTGCTCACACACACCCTGTTATGCAGGGGGCTGAGCATTTTAACTGTGTGAACCAGGTAAGGGGGAAGCTACTGTTTTGTTTTAATAGCTCGTTGCATTTTTATAGTTCAAGGCTTTCAAAAGATTTTATAAACTCACTCTATTTACCACTCAGTCCTTGGCCATGGGGTTTTGGCTAGGTTTTGATCCAAGAACTGTTTCTGTGGTCCACTCAGAAGCACCCCAAAGGCAAGAAAACCCATTGAAGGACCCACCTCATGAAGTTTCCTCCACCTGGCACCAAAATCTTGGGAAAACCACCCTGCTCAGTTTGACCTGGGCTCCAGTCCCTGCTCCCAAACAGTGTGTGCAACTGAGTAAGCACCTCTAAAACCACAAGCAGCCCCCACCAAGAGAGTATAGGTGTGAGTCCTCAAAAACAACGTGGGAGTCTCTGATTATAAGGTGCTTTTTCAGTACAGCTCAGAGCCTCAATAAGATGACACTATTGATAAGTCCTGAGCAGGTACGTGTGGAATACCGACTCCACCAAAATATCTCAGCCTTGTTATACGCAACAGATCCATTGGAGACATTTTCTTTTGGCTCTTTCAAAATCCTGCCTGTGATGAAAGAAACGTCCCAAGGACGCTCATGCTTCTGCACGAAAAAGAAATGCAGCTAAAAGCAAAAGAACAGTCTGCAGCGATTCTCCTCCATCATAGAGAAGGCTGAAAACAAAGAGGAGCCGAAGCAAAGCTGGTTTTATGCCTTGTGCTGACATTAAAGCAGCCGTCCATGGCACTGCTTACTCCTGCCGAGTTTCGGAAGGCTTTATTCCCGTTAGATACAGGGTCATGGCTACCAGCCAGCAAGGCGACTGGCAGCGTTAATGCATTTACTTCAGCACCAGTGCCTGGCAAGGATGTTAGTTATTTCTGCAAAAGCAATAGGAAAAGCCCCAGAGGAAAGTGGAAAAATCTGACATACACCCTGGAACTCAGTGTGGAGACCAGAGGGAACATGTTTAAAACCCTTTTCTTTCTGCGAGTGGCTGACTGCAATGACCCTGGTTTAGAAATTCAAAGACACCAGGTTGTGGATGCCAAATTTTAGCTCAGCGAGTGTTCCTCGTCACCAGAGCTGTCTCTGCTGCCGGTGGCTGATGCACCCTCCCGAATCATCCAGGTTAAAGTAATTTCTCCTGTGTGCTGTGAAACCACTGAGCTTCAATACCCATTCCTGGCGTTGCACTGCAAACAGCCAACTGCCTGGGTTTTAGGTACACTGAAATGAGGCTTTGCAGGCATAACACGGGAATCGGTAAAAAAGATGACACATAAAACGAGATTTTTGGAACAGCAAAGGATCCTAACCTGTCCTGCTCCCTCATCCAAAGGGGAATACCAAACCAGCAGCTCCAAATGCCAAAAATCAAATGGCTCTCTTCTTCTCCACCGTTGTAGTCCAAGCACAATGCTGAAGGTATTAAACATGTTCGCTGCAATTATTTAAACAACATAAGGACAGAACAGGGATCAATTTTGCACGCCTCTCAGAAAACACCCTACATGCTGGTTAATCACTGGGAAACAGGGACCTTCCCTCCTGCATGGAGAGGTTTTCCCGCATGCCAGTGATCATTCCTGATGGAATTGCTCAGAGCTACAGTTCTCCCAGCACTGCAGAAATTGAGATCATTAAGCAACTGAATCCACGGGTCTCATTTCACAGGAGGATCACCTTAGCCAGACTTTTCCATGAGCAAGTAAATAAATATCAGGTATAACAGGTGAACTATGGGAAATAACCCAGGAAATGAATTAAGAAAAATAATCATGACAGGTTACAATTGCCTATTTTTAGTTCTTTGTGCGAGGCAAGAATATGCTGGTTTATGTTTATATGTAGATAAAGCACCTGACTGTAATGAACTTCTAAAGCAAAGAGACATCACAGAAATTAGCACGGCATAAATGCATACCTGTATAAACGGGGAATTCTTTGCGATTGCATCCTGTAACAGTGAGTTACAACAATGTAGGAAGCTGGTAATTGGCTTTGGAAAATGTTGCTTGCTTGCTGTTGGGTCTTTTTTCCTTTCAGCAAAAAGAAATGGCAGTGAACTGGACAGACACGGATACACAAGACAGGGTGGAAGACAATACACCGAGCAGTGATGGACAGTTATCTTTAATCATTAAATCCCTGAGAAAAACAATTTTATGCCCCTGTCCTCTCTCTAGCACAAAACCTCACATTGTTAAATCTATGTAATCCTCATAATATATATAATAATATAATAAAATATAGAAACATATTCCTGCCTGGAGTTACGCACAACAGTTGCCAACAAGCAGACCAGGACTGAACGGGCACCAAGCGTGACTCTCCACCTGCAAAATAACCACGTCATGGGCGAGGTATTTGGCAACGTGAACTTGGGGAACTTGACCTTATGAGAGAGATTTTTCCCTGCCGGACTCTTCATCCGTTGCCTTCTCCCATCATAGCATTTCCTAAACAGGGGATTAAAGCATCTGTAAAACATCTTGGAAGTTTCCCTGCAATTAGCAGCCAAGCGCTAGGACAAAATCAACCGTTAAAGTGCCTTAGTCACCTTAGGGTGATGCAAATGGCCATGAGGTGGAAAGGGCTGATTTCTCTGGCAGAAAAGTATTAGCAGAAGACAGCTTCAGCATCTGTGGGACTAAAGGGACTTCTGTGCAAAAAGCATTGCTCCGTATCACAGCGGGGAAGGGCACATGGCTCTGGATGTTGTGCAGGTGCTGATTCAAGGGAAAGAGAAATCATTAGGTCCCCATTCATCACCAGCACTCACACAACAAGAGTAAAGCACTCGATTCCTTTCTGCAACACCACGTTAAAACCACAAGAGCTGCGAGCCATGAAAGGATGCAGTAAAATAAATTCTCCTCTCAACTTGGGTGGAAATGGGTTAGCAGGTCCAAAAGCTACCAGGGAAGGAGGAATAAACACATGCACATAAATGGCAAAATTCATGGGCACGTAAACCGCTTCTTTTTTTGTTTGTTTCTTTTTAGGTAAGCAGGCTAAGGAGGGACTAATGACAAATTAAAATAAAATAACACCGTGGTAATTTAGAGGGAGTCAGAAGTTCTTCATATAACGAGGTGGAATTAAACTGCTGGAGCGTCTCCACATATCCATGCATGCTTCTAGGGAGAAAACATGAGAACGATAGGGTCAGGGCCAGGATTTACCAACACAAAATTAGAAAAAGCAAGTGAGGGAAATGGCAGTGACAAAACCCCAACGCCCAAACCCTCAAGTTGTTCACTTGGGGAAGTTTGGGGCATTCAGTACAGTGTTGAGGCTTAATAAAATATAATAATTCAAAAGAGAAAAGATCACCTTTTTATTCTGCTGGGTGACGGCAAGTGTGGCGATGGAAAGGTGGAAAAAGGAGCTGCCAGACTGGAACAGATCAGAAATCAGAAATGTTAAACAGTTTATAACTTTATGGTTTCCTCCTCATTTGTACTTGAGCTGCTGTGAAATCCCCTCCTCCCTCCTTTCGCAGACGTTACCCCTCTCCCTGCTCTCCAGGTTCCCGCAGAGGAGGGCTGGATCCTGCTCAGCGTCTCTCACCTCCAGCAGTTGCTGTCAGCTGTGGAATTTGCTCCTGATTTATTCCACACCGGAGAAGCACCTGACAAAAGAAAGAAATGATACAGCTCTTGAGGGAAAGTACTTTTTTTTCTTCCTACGTGGCCAAAAGCTTTCTCAGGAAATTGTATTATTGGCCATGGATAAAATGAAGTACCGCTAATGGAAACCTAATTGATTTTTCATATTTGCTGACTTGCAACAGAGAGATTAGAAAGTCAAAGATAGTCCGTAACCTCGATCAAGGCTTAGAAATGAGGTTTAGAGGTAGATGACAAAATGCCCCCCCCGCTTCAGCTTTTGGGAGACTTTTCCACACTCCATACATTTTTGCCAGCTATGGGACAAACTTCTGCCCAAGCTACGAGGTTCTGCAGGTTTTGCCTGCATTAAACCCCTCCTGATGGGAGGGTACCAGGAGGTGGGAGGCCTTTTGCTTTTATTTAAAGAGAAAAAGGTGATCAATGATATCCAGTGAAGGAGTAAGAGACAGTCAAAGAAAAGCAAAATCCTTCTGTGTGCAGTTGGATTAAGGGGACAAGAGACAAAAAATGTAATATAGAGAACAGAAGCTGCAGCAGACAAACAAACAAGCGGCACAAACCTTTAAGACTACTGAGAAATAAACATTTAATTAAAAAGCCAATCGCTAAGCAAGCAGGAAACGGTCTCTCAGCTTCACAGGAGCAGACAAAGATAGTAAAGCCTAACCAGCTTACTCCTAGTTAGAGAGACCTGAAGGTCAGGCTTAATTAAAACTCAGACCACCCCGCCATTGGCATCTGTTTTACAAAATAATATCCGATTCCCAGCTGGTATCTGGTGCCTTTGGCTGGAGAAAAAGACAGATCTCCAGCTCTTCCAGCACCGGGCACCAAACATTCCTGCCTTGTCACCAAAATCACTGGGGACACAAATTTTTGCAGGCTTCGGATCGGGCACGAGGAGATCATAGCCAATTCCTAACCCATTTTTTTTGTACAGGGCAGGTGGCTGCAGAGGCAAGGACGCAGCCAGGAGCTGAAGTCCATGAACGCGCCAGTTGTTGCTCTCACGCCCAGCCATGATCCCATTATCAACGGTAAAAATTACTCGACTCTAACTGTGCTTGGCTACCCACTTCAACAGAGGGAGACAGGGATTTTGCCGGGAGTTCATAGATACAGTGAATCTATTAAGTTACTATTAAGTTGTGCCCTAGGCAGGATTTTTCAACCTACCGCTTTGAGTTTGCGTGGATGTGGCTCCCTGCCCTTCTTACTGACAATTTCACAAATCCTAAAGAAAACACCTTAATTTTCCTTCCCCCTTTTTGAGAGATTAATCCCAGGAAACCACCAGCTCCCTGCAGTATCTATAATCCACCCCTACTGCTTTGTATCAACTCCACAGCAATTAGGCACCTATTTTGCTGCCGACTGCTGCTTTTCATCCAATTGCCTGTGTCGCATAATCATCTCGTCGTTTGGCTCGGATGCGTTTCTTTCTCCACTTGTTACCGCTGCTCTGGCACTTAAAACACAAATTCATCAAGGCAAGAACCGCCTATTCATCACACTTGCACGCCGTGGCTTAGCACGAGGGGCAGAAGGCCTCTCCAAGAATGCAAATAAACACCTCTAAGGAAAAGCACTAAGCAACAGACTAATTCATATAAAAACTTTATTAGAAACGAGGACACAGCCTCCCAGGAACAACATTCTACATTATCTCCCAAACTTTTACAGTTTAACAGCCATAATTAAATACAAGTAGCTACAAAAATGGTGCGCACCTCTATAAAAGAAGGGAGAACTAATCCTCAAATCGCCATTGTTTCAAACATGGCCAGAGAAAGTGTTTTTCCACGGTAGTTTGCACGCACGTGGGCACGCAAACACCCACCAAGGCTGTGAGCTGGCATGCTGTGGGTGGGGGTTTTTGTTGCTTTTTGTCCTAGGAACCAGGATGGGGTTTGATGTTATCAGAAGTCTGTATTGCTTTAATTCAAAGAGAGGGAGAGAAGAGAAAATTGTTATGGCTTGATATTGCACCTCATATGTTATGTTGGGTAAATAGTTGGTACTTTCAAATCTTAAAATTGCACAAAAGTGACTATTATCCTATCTCTAGTTTTATTTCAATGGTAAATAATTAATAATAATGATAATAATAATAATAAAAACCAGAGGTACTACTGTCACAGAAAAAAAGACCAGCCTCATTTAACCACCATCTACAGATGAGAAAATAAAGGATAAATAGGGCCTAGTTTATAAAAGCCTTTTCTTCTACTCATACCCAAAGAACTATCTCCCATCTAATCCAGGACCAGCTTTAACAGCGCTAATTTTTAGCGTATCAACCACTATATTTTTATTAGCGCATCAACCACTACGTTATGACTGCAATTCAGCCGCACGCTATTCAGTACAAAACACAAAAAAGGAGGAAAAAATACTTAAAATATATCCATTTCTCAACTTCCTTACAGGCGTTTTTCATGTCCTGTCATAAAAAAAAGAATTTAAAGCGAAATAGATATACAAAAGCTATTGTGCTCAAGTCAGCGGCGTATGTACACGTTAAAATCAGAACAATACAAAAAGTATTCTAGTAGCAAAGGCAATGTGTAATATTTTATATAAACAGTGTTTGAAAAGTATAAAATTAGGAAATAATGCATAGAAGAGCGTGTTTCACGGGCCCTGCGGCAACGTGTTATTCGCAGCGACGGCTGCGTTAGCAAATCCGTGCAGCGAAGGCAGAATTTACACCGGATCCCGGAATGAACAACTCACTGCCTGCAGAATTCGCTGGTTATGTTGGGAAGGGGGTAGGCAAAGAGGGAGAAATCCAGGATGTATTTTGGCAACAGCTCTTTTATCAGGCGGCGTTGGGTGTTGCACAGGTAGTAATGGAGCGTTTCCGCCGTCACGGGCTTGTACCACGACTGCCGCTCGGGGAAGCGGACGAAGGAGGGCGACCGGACTCGCTCGAGGACGTAGTTGGCATCCGCGTTCAGCCGCTCGTAGGAGCCGATGAAGTCGTACCTGACGGCGCAGGGCTGGCACAGGTTGTAGATGGGCATCCAGTGCTCGTTCATCCGCTCCGCCTCCTCGTCCAGCAGGTACCGGAGAAACTCGGAGAAGGTCACGTCGTCGCCCGCCGAGTTCCCCCCGTTCTTCCGGTACCGCCTGACGATCTCCACCCCGTACTTCTGCTGGTACTCCTTGATCTCCCCAAATTTATTCCTGTAGGCCGACAGCAGCCTCTCCATGGGGTTGCGCACGAAGACGAACTTGTAGTAGTTCTTCAGGCGGTAGGTGATCTCGTCCGGCTTCATGTCGCCCAGGAACACCAGGTCGCTCTTGTGGTCCATCTTCAGCTTGACGTCGACGCTCTCCAGCGCCCCGTCCAGCACCTTCAGGATGCGCTTCCAGTTGGAGCAGGCCACCTTGGGCACGTAGCAGTACAAGAAGCGGTACTTGTCGCTGACCAGGAGGTGCCGGAGGACCGTCCGGCGCTGACCGGCCGGCAGCTCCCAGACGCTGCGGGGCATGGCCCGCTGCCCGCAGACGGCGCGGATGGTGCGGTTGCGGATGTCCCGCAGCACCTCGCGCTCCAGCTCGCCGCCGGCCTCCTCCTCCTCGCCGCCGCCGCCTCGCCGGGAGAGCTCCCCCGCCGCCGGGTGCAGCGGCGGCGGCTTCACCTCGGCCAGGATACCCTTCTCGATCATGAGGAGCAGCCCGCTGGAGGCCAGGATCACGCCGAACATCAGCATGGAGGGCAGCAGCACGGTGCCGCCGCCGCCGCCGCCGCC
>NW_010972613.1:1210884-1243481 GCF_000737465.1 Haliaeetus leucocephalus | reverse complement strand
TCTCCCCGAAAGGCGCTTGGAACGGGACTTGCGATAAACGCCCCGCCGGGGTCGGCTCCGAGTTACGGGGGAGCGCGGTCTACGAGCCCGGTGCGCTTCCCCAGCTGCCGTGGAGCCCTTCGGGGGCTGTGGGCGGTGGTGCCGGCTTTAATTAAACGGCTGCCGGGCTTTCTGCAACGCTCGGCCGAGCTGGCCCTAATGAGCAGCTGGGCCCTGCTTCGTTACCGCGCGGTTTTAGCAGCCCAGGGGAGAAGGAGGCGCAAGTTACCGGCCGAGGGCGGACGGGCCGCCACCCGAAAGCCAAAGGGCGAGATTTCGAAAAGTTTGTAGGTGTTTCCCCCAGAACAGCCACGAGCTGTAACCGGCAGCTTGTCGTTCGAGCCGGGTCGGCAGACCGAACCGCCTGTAGCGTCAAGCCAGCCGTACGGATGCCGTTGACTACGTGCAGCCCTTTCCGGAGCAAAAATCGTTTCATACTGGCATTGTTCTGCGTATTTTTCTTCAGTGCGTTTTCAGAGAGTACCACGGGGCTTCTGCGTCTTAACTAGTCTTGCAGGGACTCTCTCTGTCAAAAGCTTTCTTAACATCAAGAGAAAAAGAGCTTCCACTTAGTTTTCTTTGATCAAAAGCCAAGAGCATTTTGTCAGCCAAGGCAGATAAAGCATTTGTAGTGAAGTGCGAGAGCCTGAAGCTAGATTATTTTACAGTTTTATTTTGATGTCAATACAGCATTAGCTCTAGGAAGAGATGGTATTTTCTACCCTGCCACCAGCAGCACAGCGGTAAATCCGCACACTCCGTAGCGTTACCAGGTTTCTGCTCTGATTTCAGAGGGCAGGTCGAAGGATCTGATCTTGATCTAGACAGCAGCATAAACCTGTGGCACCGGGACAAGAACCAGGCCTCCTTGGAAAGCCCTCATCCCAGAGAAAAAGAGTCTGATTACAGTAAACTCCAGTACAGGCACTAATACTAGTGCCAAAGCAGCCAGGGGAAATTTTTATTTCTTAGAAGGCACGTTAGTCTGGCATCGTTTGTCCTCTTTTGTTTCTATTCACTCCTAACATCTATAGGTCTAGAGTAGTTACAGATCATAACAGAGTGGTTCTGAAAATATACTCCAGACTGCTAGAAATAGAAGACTGCACGATGTCAGCAGGTTTATTTTTCTCCTAGGTACTCAAGGGAACTTTGATTTAAGGACTGGGTCTGAATAGCACAGGTTATCTGGTAGGATGCAAAGTCTCTACAGAAACAACACAGCCAAGCAAATACACGGCATCAGGGAGCTGTTTCATTTGTTTGCAAGGCTAAACCCCATGTCACTGAAGAAAATTAACTGGTTATACTGAACGTGGGTATTGCTCACTCTGGATGTTAATTAATTTGATTTTCAAAGCAGTTAAAAGAAGCCTCAGTATTCAAAGTGTGCAAAACTATGGGAATATATTTCACAGGCAGATCCATTTCTTCAGAAAAGGTACATTTAGAAAATAAAATGTCACTGAGGAAACCCAACTTTAGGCTACTGTGGTTTGCCTACAAGTTTGTACTACAAACCACAAGTGGTGGAAGCGTTTAGTTCTTTCTTACAGATATACAAGGAGAATTTTTATAATTCACAGCCCCTTTCAAGGTGCTTTCAAACCCCACCATTTACCTTTGTCGCTTTATTCCAAATAGCTAGAGGCAAAATCCCCTTGTTTTGGCTGAGTAAATATGTATTCTGGCTCTGCCCCAATTACAGGAACCACACAGGAGATGCACGTGGAAACAGAAGGCCCGGCGATGACAGCATCTGTGAGAGTCTCGCTGATCCTAATGAGAAACTGCGAGCCTGGGAAGGAAGAGGCTCGCAGATGTGCTGTTTCATCTAACTGATCTGCTGACGCATGGTGCTGGTGCACTCTGGACAAACTTTGATGCTTGTTTCTCTACTGCAGGTAAGTATTTCTGCAGTAGTCATCATCCGGCTGCCTAGCCCAGACTGGCACGTAATGACTAGCCACAGCAAACTGATGTTATCACTGGAGCTTGCCAGAGCATGCAGAGCATTGTGTTAAGAAACTACCTTTGACATGGTCTAAAATAAAGTGTACCAGCTCACACAAATGTAAAATTTAAGTGTCTGTTCCTTTGCTTTTCCACATTTAAAGACATCCACAGCAGCTGCAAAAAATCCGTGCCTCCTGTAACTTGGACAGCGCATGCGGTGCACATTGCTGTTTGCCCCCCACACCAGCAGCACTTGTAACTGCATGGAGCAGCCTTCTCGGTCCACCCCCACTGCGAGTGCCTGGGAAAACAGGCAGGCTTTGCAGCATGCCCAATAGATTAACCAAAGCCAGCTGTCATTACTATATATGGGTAAATCGTGGCCTGCACGCCTTTCATCCATAGGAATCCTAAAGTCCCTATAAATGGTGCAGAAGAGAGACCCATTCACCAACCCCAAGTCCCAGTAAATTGTTCATGTCCCATGGGCATCCACAGCTCCATGGGACAAGGGAAACCTGCGGAGCCCTGCCCGTGCAGATGCTCTGCCAGATCTCGGAGTGATCCTCATCTCCCTGGAGCTGTAGCAGCAGCCTCTTCCCCACAGTTACTACTTACAGGGATGTAAGGAGGATTTTTGTAACTCACAGCACTTTGCAAGATGCTTTCAAACCCCAACATTTGCCTTTGCCTTAAGAGCACCACAGCAGCAGCAGACCTCCACCCCCAGGTAACTGCCAGCTGGTGTCAAATAATCCCCTAGGCCTTTCCCTCCCTCCTAACTCACATGAGCAGAAAAGCAACATTAAAACGCATTACTATTATGTGCATTACAATATTATATGCATTACACTGACCTAGCCTCCCAGCGTCATTTATGTGGGGCACACTCAGGTTTGAAGCAGGCTGCAGAACTCAGCCTTGGCTATCAGAAATGGTGGTCTAAGAAGGAAAGTGCCAATTCCTAGAGGGCATGGAGAGAAAGAGTGCGGGGCACCCCTGTCCTTCCAGCTTGGAGTGAGGTTGGATACTGATTGTCATCACAAGCACTGCCACGTGCCCTGCCAAGGCTCTGCTGGCCATTTGGGTAAGATCAGATATTTATTTTGGTCTGAGAAACTGCACAAGGGAAGAATGCATGAGGCCCCTTGAAAAGCTTAGCAAGAGAAAGGAGGTTTCTTTAAAGAACAACACTCTGAGCTGATGCCAACTTTCCAAATGAGCCACGGGACAGTGACTCCTAACGTAGGCAAACGAGACCCCTTGGATGGATCTGAGCAGCTCCAGATCAAAAAGTAAAACAAACAAAGGAAGAAGAGATCTGATGTTGTGGCTGCGTGTCCAGAGATTATCCAGTAATTTAGTATAATAAAGCCTCTTAACCAAGTGGATAAGCTTAGAAGCCATTTCACAATCAGCTCACTATGTAAGGCAGTTTCTTATCTCTAGGAAAAAAGTCCTTTTAAGCAGTCAAACATGCTAGATGAATATGCTAAATAATTCAGAGGAGATTGTTATGATAGGCTTGGTCCATCTCCTTCATAACAAAAATCACTACTTTCAAGGAAAATATAGTGCTGAAGGATTTGCTTATCTTGCAACCGCAAATTAATTGATGTGCCGCTGGCTGAACTTGCAGAGACCTTACACTGTGCTTAGTTCCATTTTTCCCTGCTCCGTTGTGCATAACTATGAAATTGCTTTTGAACTGAGCCATTTCAGGAGTTTTAGTCCCTCCATGCAAGGAAAACTGCCATGCACTTACACGGTCAGTAGAAGCCGTAAGAGCTCATCCCACCTTAGCTTTACCCGGCTTCCTGGCACAGGGGCAGGATGCTGATGCACGGAGGGAGAAAGGAGCGTGTCCGGGTCCCCGGGGATCGCAAGGACAGTGAGTCTGTGGGACAAGACACAGAGGCTGCCAGGAGCCTGCAGGGAAGGCAGCCAGAAGCTGCACGGCTATACATTCCCCCCCCAGGGGGTACACACACACCATATAGGAGCCAGCGGTGCACACTGAAATATGCTCCAGCTGGGCAGGAGGTCAGAGAAAGTTCAGAAATCCCACAGGCGCCAGCACAACGGGGACGGCGTTTCGGCAACTCTGTCTCCGTGAATCAGAGCTTTCCTGGTGCTGCCACGGGCAGCTGCTCCCAGGTCTTCCCAAAAAGACCGGGTCAACGCGCAGAAACCATTCCCAAGCTGAGCATATTCAATTTGAAAAGTCAGTAACAACCACAACTCTGTTTTTCTACCCTTTACCCTCCACAAACCCGCTGACCAGTCTCTAATCCCTCTCAACCCTTTCAGACCAGGGCTACCTCTGGCTACTGGATTCGCAGACATCAAACATCGTGGGTGTCAGCAGCCAGCTGTGGTTTTGCCATCAGTTTTCAACACGAACACATGTTAAATCCAACGCAGCTATGAAACCTGTGTTGCAAGAGAGTCTCAAAGTCTCTTAACACATTCGAGGTATATCTGCTGCTTTTTACAACAAGCAGTCGCCCGAGGCTCCCAAACAGCTCTTGCAGGGCTTTCATGAAGTCGCGAGTCCCGCAGGTCCTTTCCGGGAATCCTCACCAGCCTCATTACCTCCTTGCACACTTAAATAACGCAGAAAGTTCAGGACAGTAAGTCATCTGCAGGAGCAGCAGCAGCAACTGACTTCCCATGCATGGCAGGGATGCTGCAGTGCCGGGGCTGATCCATGAAAATGGAAATTGCTGCAGGGTTTATGCTTTGCCACATCCTAAATAGTTGAGTGGGCTGGATTAGCAATCCAGTATAAGTGTGCTGGACAAGACATTGTTTCCAGTAAGAAAATAATTTCAGAAGGGTTGACCGACTCATGAAGACATGCTGTTCTCACTGATGCAGGTGTGGTGGGTGGTTAGAAATACTCCTCCTTCATTACGAGTATTCCTCCCAAGCCTCAACTAAGCAGCAGAAATATCTGTTAAGGAAGAGCAATACTGCACGTCTCCTAATAATGCTTTGCTGTGTCTGATGTCTCTGAGCAGAAATAAATTATTTACATTCCTTAATAAAACAAAATCAAACATCAGGGTAAGAAACAGCAACTTTTTCCCAGCAAAATGGACCAAGTCAAAGCCCAGGTCACTGTACCATGCCCTGGATGGGTTGCCAGTATGACCTCTCCACAGCACCAACAAGTTTTTTGCTGTTTCCTGCTTGAATTTGTCTGAGTAACATTTTTGTGACCCACTTAATTTCACAGGCAGCAGAATGAGGACTGAGTCTGCTCCAACGCCTCCAAAACCTGCAGCATCTTGTCTCTGACACCAGAATTCATCATCACAAGGCAAAAAAATGGTGTGTGGAAAGGGACTGATAATTAACCATTTGACTCAGCCCTGTTTAAGATTTGCAATATCCTTCCATGTGTCAGGAGCAATAAATAGCCTGCAAACTGCATGCTTTGTCCCAGGAAATTTGTTTGAGGGGGAGGCTGGAGACTGGCAGAGGACGGCTGCTGGAAGATTATGGGTCTAAGCTGAAAGAGAAAGGCTCCGGCTGGAAATAAGGAGGAACTTGTCCTCAAGAGGACAGTCAGACATCAGAGGGGCTTGCCTGGAGGAGCGGTGCCATCTGCGTGGAGTCTAGGCTGGCAGACTCCAAAATAATAGTGTCGCTTTGGCAGGGCATCACATCACAAGTGTTATTCAACCATCCCCTCGCAACCTTTCATGGTCCCAACCGAGCCTTCAAAGAGGAGCCATTAGCTGATGGGGAAGAGCGCAGCCCCCCCGGACGCCATGCGAATGATCCCCGCGCACAGCCGGAGGCACGTTCCCCGTGCAGGAGCCCACTCACCTGCCTGAAAAGCAAAGGGAAAAACAAAACGAGCCCCCAGCCCACCTGTTTCACCAAGACTCGTTTCCATTAAATGCAGTATTTCTTAACGCTGTTAACTCACAAAGGTCACAGGCTGCGATGGCGAACACGGCACCTTGTTCACCTCTCGGACACGTTTCTTTTCAGACCTGGCCTTTAGACATGGGGGGAAAGGGTTGGGTTCGGGTAAGGAAATAAACGCATCCTTTCCCCCGTTGCACCCCAGGAGCATTCAGGAGATCCCCTGGGGCGGGCAGGGATGGAGCGAGGTGGGCAGGTCTCCATAGGTACCCGCCACCGAACAGGCGGGAGGTCCTTGTGCGGTGAAGGCTGGCGACGAGCACGCTGCGCTCCTCCTGCGCCGTGCGGGTCTCTGCGTGCCTTGCAGACGCAGGGTTATCTCCTTAACAGCCTCACGCTGCTGATTAATCGGCGCTTTTACCGAGCGCTTGGATAATGACGACCGGCGTCGGCGAGGCCAGAATTGCGCTTGCTAAAATAAAGCCCGAGATTTTACACGTGATGGGTGCGTTACGGGTATTATTTGGGGTGATGGGGAGGGTTGCAGTTGAAGTGAGGAAGAAAACCAGCACCAGATGGCAGCCACAGCTGGATATTCGCAATGCGGATCCCCGTCTCCACCGCAGCGATCCGTACCGCTGGACCCGGAGGACCGAGTAAGCCCTGGGCCGTCCAGGGGCTGTGGCATCGCGGTTACGTCCTCAGTGTGCTGGGAAGAGCCACGCCACACAGGGTCAAACACAAACCGCTGCCCTGGAAAGAGTCAGTGGGCAAGTCTCGATCCAAAAACGAGATGCTGCGAGCAAAGGTTGATTTTTGTGTTTTTTGGTGGGTTTTGGTTTTTTTAAATGAATAAACATGTATGATTAATCTTAATGTTTCTATAAGTACAGCATATTTGGAAAGATGTTTCCAATGTTTTCAAGCCTTAAACGTATCAGCGTAAAGGTGGTTTTGCAAATGAGCATTAAAGAGAAGGAAATTAGGGAGGAAACTCAGGATCTTGGTAAAGGGAAACAGAAAAGAGTAAGCAAGTTCCATCCCTCGTGAAAAATGCATTCGTATAAAACATGCACCATTGTTAATTAGATCAAGGAATGGAAGTGACTCAAGCAAGAATTCCAGACTGACATCTGTCCCAAAAGGATCAATTTAAAATAAACATCAAGAATAACAAGATAAGTAAGTCATCACTTATTGGAGGAATGGGTCTTTCTGCAGAAAACCACTGGAAAAGGTTCCCCCCCACCCCCATCTATAAGTAATGTCACATTCTTTCCAAATTTTAGAAGAAAACCAATCAGGAATCTGACCCAGGTGTTGCAATTCTCACACTAGATGATTCAGGACTGCGGTTTTGACCCTTTAACAAAGAAATCCTCTCCCCGCCAGTTTGTTATGCCATTATAGCCATGCCTACCTTCCCAGCGGCAATGGTCCTCCCAGGGACTGCGCCCGGCGGGGGGACGTCTTGCCCAGGACAGCTGGGGCAGAGCCAGCCCCAGTGGTTCCGTCAGTGTGCAGTAATCCTCACCACCACCTTCGCTAGCATCTTAAGGTAGCGGAAAAGTGGTTTATTCTCCAGCCAGGCCCACAATCATCCCCCTTAGATCACAATTTCTAATGAAACCCCTTGCAAAGAAAGAAAGTAAAATTACAAGTAAACTTTCTCAAATATTGTGGGGCGGAGGGGGGAAAATCAGTTGGGAGGAAGCGGTCTCTTCTTGTAGCTGGATGAAGTCCCTAGAAATGGGGTGGGCATGCAGGCAAGCCCTATTGCTTTTCTGGATCCCGGTTTTCCAGACCCACACATGTCTGCGGCGTTGCTGTCACTGGGCGTTAAAGCGATTCCTGGTATTCCTGAGGCAGGGAAATCCCTTTGGGAAATCAATTCCCACAGGGTATCCCAGCTTTCATCTTGCAGGCAGGCAAGAACAAAACCCAACCATGCTGGTTTGCGTGCATGAAAACGGCTAATACGGTAAAATAAATGGCACTAATATGCCATATAATTCCCTTTTTATAGACTGTAATTATACAACGTGGTATGAATCCAGCCCTACTTACTCCCTGCACTTCGGCTGCGATACAGAAGGGGGCTGCGCTTGGTAACGGAGAAACGTCTCCCAGCCTGGGACAGAGGAAAAACATTTAATTGCCACATCACCCTCACTCTTGAGCAATTTCGAGTCTCCCACCTCCAGAAATTAATATCCTCAGCCCCACTGATAGCAGAGGATGGCTGGCTCCCCTGCCGGGGGTGGGAGTGTGTGTGTCATATGCGTACATGAGAGGAAAAAATAGGAAAAAAAGAGGAGTTCTTAAGGCAAGGGGACATGGGAAAGCGCAAACCGCTGCTCCCTCACCCTCTCGCCGCTGCTCTTGCTGGCCAGCACGAGGTTGCAAAGGAGACCGCGCTCTGCTTTTTAAATCAGGGTTCAAGGTCTGCCAAAAAGATGCCTAGTGCTGCTAACAGAGAGAAACTGCAGCCGGCTTTGTGCGGTTTAACCTCTACGTATTTAAAAAGAAATAAAAATCAGTATGTGTAAGGGACAGGGGAAAACCCAGAGACTTTGCTCTTGTGCCCTGAGCCATGGCATTAAGGAGTAGGGAGAATTTACCTTCTGGAGAGGAAGGGAGGAAAGGTTTCTTAGAGCTCTTCCCAGAGCACTTAATGCTTTCAAAACCACGACATTCCCAGCACGTGAAGCAATAACACCAGGGGAAGAGTCACAAACTGCTTCCCAGCGGGAAATCCTGCTGAGTTTCTGTAACCTTCTCATTTATCAAGTGCTAAATGTTCCCATTCTGGCTTTCCTAGGGGCTTCTCCATGCAGGTGCCTGCCCTCATCCCGGCAGAGAACCAGCACGATCACCACATCCCTGCTCAAACAGCAGCATGGGAATAGCAGTAAGCACAGCTATGAAGAAAAGCTGGATTACTGATGAAATTATTATATTATGAACCATATTATTTATGGGTGCAGAGAAAACTCGGAGCAAGGAAGAAAACTCCTTCTAACAGACTGGCCAGTGTTTAAGAGATGTTTGCAGAGGGGCCAATTTCTTTTCGGCTTTACTCTACCAGCCACACAGAAAAGCACAGCATCACTTGTGCCGGGGTTTGCGACACATGTCTCTGACGTCTGAGAGACCGAATTAATTTCACACAAGATTCGGCTGGGACCCAGAAAACGGCTATTTCACCCTGGTGTTCCTGGCTCACTTATTAAGTATCGTATGCACATGCTTCCCCTGTTGGGTAAATGCAAATTAACAAACGAAGAGCATGAAAAAAATCCCTCCCCGCCTGGCGCTCGGAAGCTTTTTGGTGGGAGCGTGCTGTGTCCTCAGCGCTATGCCAGAAACCAGGCAGGTGCCGGGAGATGCCGGCTGCCCTTTGCCGGGGGATGCAGTCGCACGGGGATTTTCAGAGACCCTGGGAAAGGCACGGCCCAGCAGCTATCCTGGCTGTGGCGTGCAAAGCATCATCTCTCGCTTTCTTCCTTCATCATAAACCTCCTCCGAAATCTTGCACATCTAACAGAGGACGAAGTCTGCAGGCACGTAGGCACCGGCTGCCGCTGAAACCGGGCACTCCCAACCCTGTTTTGCCGAGCTTTTGCTCGATATCCTTTCAAAAATACCTCTCCATTAGAACAGCTTGTTTGTCCATTTTCTAATACACATATTCCAGTGCTCCTGCCACTACGGAGAGTGGAAGAATATTCATCAAGATGCAGGCTTTTTTTTCAGCATTGTTAAATTGATTTGCTTTTAAGAATTACTGGGCGGTCGAACCTGCTCCAACTCCAGCTTGTTTTTGCAGAACACTCTGGAGAGGTTTATAGAGATATTAAAATTAAATACAAAGCCACAGAATAAATGGTGCTTCCATTCAGCATATCTTGTAAATCCAGTTTAAATTGTTTCCTTTATTAAATATCCTTTCCTCTTAAAAATGGATTAACCGGTCTCACTGGAGGCTCTGTCAGAAAACCCATCTCATCTCTATAGCAACAAGTCACACAAACGCACCCCTCGCTTCCACACCAGTTACTTGGCTTCGTAGGAGCCGGTACATCGTCCCATTTCAAATATCACCATTACAGCATTTCCCGTTATTAATTACCTCCCTGAGGCCAGTCCTGAGCGCAGCACCGTGACTTCACATTGCACCGGTGGTTCCTTTGCAAAGGCTTGCGGATCCCGTCCCGTACTGAACACACGGATAGCGGATGTACGCATTTCCCGGAGAGGCAGGCAGCACTAGCCTGATTTCTCCTCCATTCCCCTGATTTTAGGCTCGTTGCTTTCCTTTTTCTCAACAACTATCCTCAATTTTTTCATGCTGCCCAGCAGCCGCTCGCCTTGGCAAGCGATGCGGTGGCCGTCCCCAAAGCTTTGCACTGGGGGAGTTTAAAGCAAGGGGCCCTGCAGAGCTCTCGACCCATGTTTCAGGCTGGCATTTGGAAGAATGTACCTTCAACCCTGCGGTTAAACACCCTCATAGCATCATAGGGAGAATTCACATATAAAAGGCTGATTTAGCTGAATTTCTGGGGTTTGCAGGAGACTGGAGTGGTGTGGTCCTGGCCGGTCCCCACCACGCAGGCTGCTCCCAGCACAGCTCCCTTCCCTGGGGCTGGATGGGAATTACCTTTCTGCTGATGGCTTTTATCCCAGGAGACAGCCTCCAGGAACTTATATCTTGATGTTTCTGGAAAAATGGTGCTATGCAGGATGACCTGCGGCTTTCTGCTCCTCCCAGACCCCGAGGCCGCAGCAAGGAAACGTTTCAGCCTCTGGTCCCAGCAGCGCACGGGGATGTAGCAACTTGCAGAAGCAGCAGCTAGAGATGAACATTAAAAGCCTAACCTCATTTTTATTCAGCTTCAAATGAAACAGCCAGTCTGGGAGCAATACAAGAAGTGGCTTTGAGAGGCTACGAATGCTTTCCCATGGAGCCTGCACTGAGCGGAGCTGGCGTCTCGCTTTTGCTGCTGGTACACAGCTGAAGTATTCATAGCAGCACTTACCTGGCAGTAGGCAGAGCCAACATCAGCACGTAGGGATTAGAGAGCGTTTGGTCTGCTATCTTCCCCCAAAACCCCCAACTCAGTCGGCTGAGCTTTTTTCCTGTATCAATGGGGTGAGAAGGGTACAGTAGAACTGGGGAATCGCCCACGCTTCAGGTCCCTGGGGACACCAGGTTAATGCGGGGATGTGCATCCCTTCTCCCCGGGTGGCACCAACTCTGCCAGGGGCTGATCCTGCCGCCGGCGATGTGGCAAACCTCACGCAGACACGCGTGCTGCTGCTCCGGCACAGCTCATTTATCAGCAGCCGCTTTAAAGGGACCGAGCTGGGAGAGTGACTGAGTGCTCCGTCACGTTAATATGACGGTCCAAATTGCTCCTGTCTCTTGGCTGAGATGAATTTTGGCACAATTACAGTCAATTATAATTAGCGGCATTAAAGCAGCAGTTAAATGTAACCAGGAGCTCATGGCTTTTGCTCCGGGTGGGAAGACACTTTGGCAACCGGAGCAAGTCCTGAACGCTGCTTCGTGTTTGCTTGGCTGGGAGATGTGGGGAGCGAGGCGCATGGTGGTAAAGTCCCCGGGAAAGCCCCCCCCAGCAGTACGTGCCAGGAGCCCAGCTGACATCTTCCCTGGCAAAAGGAGCTACTCCAAAACAAAGCACCAAGCCATGGAGCGAAGAGCTGCACCAGCATCTCCGAGTCTGCAGGAAACCACAGCAACAACGCGGACCAACCGTCCCGTGCTTCTCAAAGGACTGAATTCCCAAAGCTCAGGATGCGCTTCTGAACATCTCCCACCCATCCAGCGTGCTTGTCCCAGTGCCCAAACCTTACCCGAAGCCTCTGCAGGTGCCTGCAGCCCCAACTGCTCCTTCCCAGCACCCCAAGTGCCACCTTCCCCCCACAATTCCGGCGATGCTCCGTCACCTCCAGACATTGCATGTGGAAATGAGGGGAGATGCAACGCAGCAGGCTGGCTCTACCAGTTAGTTACCTTAATTACTGTTGGGTCATCAAAACCAGACGTGGAGCCACACCATGAGATCCTTAGCTGGCCAAAGCAGGGCGGGATTCGGGTGGCAATACACCTCTCTACTTCACAGCCCACCTCTGCTGATGCACAGCATCACCTCCAAGGACGACCCTGCGGCCAGCGGGACTCTGCCGAGGTGGCAGCAGAAAAGTCCCTGGCAGCTTCAGACATGGTAAAAGAGCAGCAGTTTGCTGAACGTCAGATAGAGGAGAGCTAGATACAACTCAGCGTGGCTCCCTCGGGTAGCAGATTTCAACAGTAAATCCAATTTTGTTTGACATTAATCCCAACTTTTCAGTCCGCCACAGATTATCCTTTTGACGACGGCTTGCCACGCGGGAAGAGCTGGGACAGAAAAGCTTTTTCTCGGTTCTCTTTTTAATTGACCCCTACGAGAGACTGTCCCTGCCTGGCAAAGCGCCAGAGCTGGCCAGAGGCGTGGGGCACGCATGGGGCGCAGGTTTCCGCTCCATTTCTGGCACCCACATTACTGATGCCTCTGGGCAGCCCAGTCACATTAAATACAACTGGAAAATCTCAAATTGGCTCTTCAGCAAAAATCCAAGGCCGCAGGGTCAGGAATATCATGCCTGCTGACCCCACACCGGCTTGCAAATTTAAATGTCAGAGGATGAGCTCCTTACTCTCTTTGGGAAGGTAATTCACAGCTTAATACACTTCATTACCAAGACAGTTTCCTTTTTCAGCCTGAAGTTTCTCATTTTTATCCGCTTCTCCAGGTTTGTGCCTAACCTGCCCGCAGTACCCTGAGAGGAGCTGTGCTCTAACAAGGCTCCTCATTAAATGTGATGGGCACATCACAAGCAAAAGGCAGGGATCCTCTAGCAAAAACCCTAATCCCATGAAGTCCAACCGGGAACTTAATAAAAACAGGCTACGATGCTGGCAGGGCTATGAGGGGACAGCAACTAAAGCAGCTTGGGAGCTGCAGGCCCAGCTCCCTGCACCCCTGACGGGACAATCTCAAAATCTCCTGTTCAAGACAACCTGGGACTGAAAGACGCTGCAAAACCCAGTTCTGCTGCTGCACCGCTCCCCGGGTCGATGAGACAGCAGCCTGGGATCCGAGGCCTGTGTTAAGGATGCGGTGACCGTGCCCAGCCCATCTGCATTCATCCCACAGGCCACACTTGCCACTCGCTCCCCTCTCTATAATTAGGAGCTAATTCAGTGTTGTTAACAGACATTACTTTTTCTTTCTGCTCGTTTTGTTCCCAGAACTCATTCTCTCCCTCCCCAGGCGTGCAAGGGTCCAGCTCTAATTAATACGCAGGATTATTTATAGAAATAGCCAATTCCAAGGGCCAGCCGCCCAGCCAAGAACTAAACCACGTCGCCTCCCCACCCCTCGGCGCCCACCCGCGTGCGGATGTTCAGCACAGCCTGGTCGTAGGAAGGGCACCGAGCCCTTACCGAGGTCACTGTGGTTTCAGGGTGAATTCCCCAACGCCTGCAACGGGACCCTTCCCTGGCCGTGCCGAGCATCCCCAGCGCAAGCACAGGCAACACCAGAAGAGGGGCCACAGCCCCAGGAAGCTGCAAACACCGTCTCAGCAGGGAGTGAAAAATCATGAAAGCCCAAGAGGAGCCTTTCCTGGAAACTGGGAGGCAGCTAGAAATTGTGAAGCGTTCAGTTAGGGCTGCAGAAAACAGATAAGGCAGTCAAAACACAAAGCTAACTACAGCCAAGTGAGCAAGGCTGGACCAGACAGTTCCCAGATATGCAGGGAGCCTTACAGCACTTGTTTTATTGTTCAGAGAGATTCCCTCATGGGTGGTGAACTCCCCGGGTTCACTCAGGGCCACTAAGGAAACCTTGAAAAAGCCATTTTGCTTACCAAGCAGTAGCGCACAGCCCATGAGACAGCTCCAGAGGAGCAACTGCTAGGGACTGCGTGGGAAACGGCTGTGCCACCATCCAGGGACCACATAAGCTGTTCTCATCGAGGACGAGTCTGCAAGAGCACTTGCAATCCTTTTGCACACCTCTTGCACACACCAGCAGCTTTGGCCTTGCACCCCAAGACCTGTAAGCGCCCCAAGCTCAGCACCTGCGGACAGCTCTCACCTGTGTTTAAATGCAGACATTCCCATCAGGCAACCCAGACCCCATTCCTCACAGAGGTGCTGACCCTGCTGCATGGTTTCAAGCAGGTTATTTTATTCCTCTCTGCTCTTGCTCCCATTTGGGCCTCTCCTTGCGTTTTTGGGATGTCCGTGTAGACTGCACAGCTGTCGGACCCGTCCGCGGAGGGGGGGTGTAGCCTTTGGTGCCACAGGGCCAGGACACTCTGATGGCAGAAGACGATGGCAATGCCACCAAGCAAGCTGTCAGCTGGCTTCCAGGGACAGCGCTCCCAGTGAGATGCTTTTCCAAAAGCAACATTACAAAATGCTTCCTCCTAAAGCACAGGCTGATACACCAAGCCTTGCAGAGACAAGCTTTGCCACCAACGCCTTTCCTGCCTAAAAGGCAGGGGCTTAAATATTCCTATGACAGCAGCTGTCAAGAGCAAATTGGAAAAAAAATAAGTCAAGCTGCAGCAGATTGTCCTTCCGCTTGCTCTGTTCTCACTGGAAAAGCCAACAGTAGCTCAGCTCTGGGCTGCGTCCAGATCGCTCACCCCAAGACCCTGAGCACCCAAGTCTGCTCCCACACTGGCACCTTCCAAGCACTTCTAAGTCCTGTACCCCAACAGATCCAAGTGGGAAGTTCAGGCAAGGAATAGAAGAACAGCGCAGCACTGGTTTGTTTTCTAAATCAATACGATTTTTCAAATTTATTTTTTAAGAATTACTTCTAATATATCTTTCTCACAGAAGGAGGGTATAGGGAATGTTCTCATTCCATCTGTAAACACTGAAATACAGATCTGGGAAACCAGGGAAGAGACACAAAAAAGTGCATTTTACAAAATTATCAACTAAAATATATTTTACATGTATTACGTTTCAATTTAAATTCTACCGACTGCATTTTCAGTTTCAAAAAATATTTCCATATCTAATAGATTAAAAAAGCATGAAATATTTTCATTATGGATAAGACATTTCAATTCATTTACATGCTGTTTGCACAACAGCATAAGCAACCACGTGAATCTTGAACAACGTTCTTGGCCTGAAGCAGATTCTAACATGAGAAGAGTCAGGATTTGTCCTCTCCAGGCACAGGCCAAAGCCCGTTCCAGACCCAGGGCAAGTACAATTTCTCTTCTACCTGGAGAGGAGCCAGGACAAAGGTGGGAGCAGGGGGGAGAGGGGTCACAAGAAGGAGTTGCAGCGAGTTACTGTGGTTTCCAAGGCTGGGTTTCAAACCCTTCCCTGACTGTGCAGCAAAGCTCAGGGTTTGCCTGGCAGGTGGGTCTTGAAGCATCCTGCATCTGATGGCACTTTTGCTAGAGGAAGGCAGCCGCAGGCAGCTTGCCTGCTTCTGGCTGGGTGTCACAGGAGTCCCTGCCAAGTCAAGCACGTGCATTTAGGGCTTCCCACGCCACCGTCGTGTGCCACGGCCCCAGGGTGCAGCTGCTCTGTTCCCCTCCCGCACCGCTCTGCCCTGGGCAGCCACGATCCCCTCTTTCACAACGGGCAGGAGCGGCTCTGCTTCTCCAGCATCCTCCCTCCCTGCTGAAGAGCAGAGCCGCCTAACATCCTCTCCCGGCAGCATGAGAGACCGCTTTCTCCAACACCTCCTTGCATCCCCGTGGCACTTTCATCTGAGACCCCCAGAAGCGCTCCTGACTCCCATCCTGATACAGCACCACCGTATCAGCAGCCCAACCGCATCGTTCCAAGAGACCACCAGTGCCCAAGTTAATTGTTAAGGAGAAATCTGAGCAATTACTTTGACACTAACAGTATCTTGAGGTATAAATGAGATAAGACGCTTCACCCGCAAATTCGTGCTTGCACACCTAGGATCAAACCTCCTGGAGCTGGGGTTTTCCCCCAGGCTATGCAAGCAAGAATAAATAGGGCTTTTCCAGCATCCTTGGCAACACTGAGCAGGGATCATCCACGGACAGCAAGGAGACATGTGCCCTGCTCGCCCACCGGGGCAGGTGCCATATCTTGTCTTCTCCTCTCAAGTCATCATCTTCTAGACACGTTCCCCTCTTTGGTATGTAGAGCAAATCTCTGGAGAACTCCTGCATTAACAAACTATTTCCATGTAACGCATTTGCTGCTGTGGGGTTTTCTCTCCAGGCCAGGCAGGTGTGCAGCCATCAGAGCAAGCCAGCAAGCCCTCCGTTCCCACTGTGCCGGCACCCACGGGGAGTACAGGTAGTGCTACTTCCACTGACAGGACAACATTAAAGCAGTACGAACACTTCCACCATTTAACACAAGTTCAGAAGCCCCAAAAGACTGGAAAAATGCAGATCCCTAGTTTCAATGAGCAACTCCAGCCAGCAGGAACATGGGCCAAGATAGTGTTGATTCTCCTTCTTTACGTTAGTGCAATCTAGAAATGGACTCCCAGCTTGGTGTGACTCAAACGGACTGTTACACTGTCCTTTGGTTTGCTTTAGAATTAACTCGAACAGTTTGCGTTAAGATAAACTAGCGTCTATCTAGGATCTATACACGTAAGGCAAGAGGCAATATCTGTGGGGCTCGGGTCACATTTGTCAATGCGAACCTTTCCCAATGCTCAGTTCCTTTCAGGAGCCACAAAGCCACTTTGGTGAGCTTGCTCGGACGCCAAGATGAGTTTGGAGGGGGGGAGGCTGCAAGGCAGCGCTGAGACAGCACTGCTGATGGCTTCAACAGTACGCCCAGGGTCAGGAGAGTCACATCAGGGGAGGGAAGTTAAAATTTTAAAAAGCCATAAAACACTCAAGAAAAGGGTTTGCCATTTCACCCTCCAGCCTCTAGCTTCTTCACACTGAAGATGTATAGGGTTAAACAGGGACTGTAAATGACGTTACATGAAAACAAACTGGGAAGGAGTAAACCCACTTCTATCGCTACGGCCCCCTAAGCCATTAGAGGAAAAGCAATACTCAGAAGAGAAAACATGGTTCTCGCCAGCAGAGCCCACTTTGTGTGCTCCCAGCTTCAGAGCAACGCACGCCTGCTGGTGCTGCGCTTTTTGGGGCACGAGATCCTTTGGGGCAAGGTCAGGGCATCTGCGACAGAGGCACAGCTCTCTAACACTGCACTGGGATGTAAAGCCTACGATCTTGCCAGCTCCCTCTCTGCTCTGCGATGGAGCAGATTTCCAAGCCTGGCTGCCAAGCTCAGTCCAGGCAGTGAATCAAAGAACAGTGAGGTGAGGGGAAGGGAAAGATGAGGGAAAATAGGGGTCACCTCTCCCCCTGACAGAGCAAAACCTATTCAAGCACGACACGAGGCCACTCTGCATCCAGGTAGCTTCCAAAGCAACAGTTGTATTTTGAAGCAGATCTCACCCACCAGGAATCCTCACAGTCTGTCCTGTGGGACAAAGAAGACTCTCCTGTGCTCTGCCAAGGAACTGGTCTCAGTCCTCACACTTCACATCAGGGCACGAAAACCACAGAACTGTCACAGCTTGACTCAGACAATGCACCAAAGCACCCCTCCTGCACCTTTCCACCATTCCCACCAGCGATGGCTCTGGATTCAGTTTACTGGCTTTTATCCCCTGCAAACCCCTCCCAATATATGCATCTCTAGATACATATATAGATATAGATTTACATATGCAAGTACCTATATCTATATACATATATTTATTTTATACGTATATATTTTCATTTATGCTTTTAATGAAGTGCTGTGCTTTCAACTGCTGCCTTCCTCTACAGGGATCTGCTCCTGCGCACACTTTTCAGTCCGAGGAAAGAGCGCTGGGCGCTCTCATCTGCAAGCAGCACAAGGTAAGTTGTTGAGAGTGCACAGATGTCCCAGACCATCCGCCTGCTGTCGGCTCTCCGGTGCCACTCATCCTCACCGCGGTCCGACTGAAGAATGGTGCTACTGCGGGTTCTTCAAGATGCGCCCGTGTCTGAAGTCATAGACGTGACGACAGAGGAAAACCAGCTCAGGGTCAGTGTCCTCAGGCACCTTGCGGTGCAGAGGTGTGGAGTACTCTTCTGAGGGAGGAACCATAATTGTTTTCCTGCCTGGGATCCCTTCGACTCGACGCTTTGCCAAGGCACAAAATCTGCAACGCAATTACATTAGAAGAGTTAGCACAAACTCGTTTCACCTTCCGCTGTTTGTGTCAATCTGTCTCACCAGAAGCCACAACTGTGGCTGCTGAAGGACAAGGGGGGGAAGGGGAAGGGGAGGGGTGCGGAGGGGAATTAAGCTTTGCTCAAGAGAAGGACATGAAGTAGCTACTGCTTTTGAGCCCACCCTGAACTGTAGGAAGCAGCACAGCAGTTTACATTTCTATACTGGTGGATGCCATACAGTATGAAAGATGACTGCAGTTAGTCCACCTTGCTTTTACTACTTTGGCCTCCGTTTTGTTAATTAGCCCCAGAAAAGGCTTATACATCAGGCTGTTTAGGCAAATGAAGAATTCAGGATGCCTTCCTCTCAAAGGTGACCTTACTCACAACAGCATGAAAAAATTCCTGCCAATAGCCATTCCAGAGGACTAGGCTGTTAGAAAGGAAACAAGCTGTTTGGATCCAAAGCTTAGGGGTTTGTTTTTTTTCGTTGCTTGGTTTTGGGGGGGCAAGGGAGATGGGGTGGGGGTGGGTGTTTTGTGGTTTTGGGCTTGGGTTTTTTTGTTGTTTTGTTTTTTAGAGTTTCCAAAAGAAAGATCAAAATTCATCTTATAAAGAGTTTGTAAAACAGTTTGGTTTCAGAAATTCAAACAGCAGAGCACTAGGCTAGGAACAGGAGGACTAAAAAGAGTGCATTAGGGTTTAAACATCCCCTCTGCAGCAAGACTGCACAGTCAACAAGATGCACTCAGCAAAACTGAAGAGGTTTAAAGCACTATTTTGCATTATGGATTTGTGTGTCCATCCAACCCCTATTTTCATTCTGCCCTGCACATCCATCCATCAAAGGATGGCAGTCTTGAATATGGATGCTCGGAAGTTCTTACTGACAAAGTTTCAATTCAATCAACCAGAGCTTAACAGTAAAGGCCCGAGTCACTACTTGGAGCGATGCTGCTGCCAAAACATCCAGATTTGTGAGCACATACACTAATGTCTAGTAGCAACACCAACAAAAGTGTATCAGCAGGCCTTTTGGCTAGCTATGGAACCTGTGTCCCATAGGGGATAGATATACAGGATGATTTCCTGCCTTGCTTAGTTTTTAGCTCCAAGTTACAGGTTTTCCTGCACCGTCCTCCACTGATGTCCACATGCTGTGGTACCAAGGTCATACAAGCATAAACATTTGCGAGCCCCTTAGAGCATATATATTACACAAAACAGAGACGTAATAATGCTAGAGTGGAAGAAGCACCCACAGACTGCAGTACCAAACTTGTATGTAGAGTGAGTGTAATTCATCCAGCTCCAGCTAGACCAAAGTCTGTAAAGCTGGGACAGTTCTGCTGGGTGATGGTTGGAAATGGAAAGAGTGACAAGAGCTGGAGACAGATGAAGGTCTCAGGAACAGCAGCAAGTTAAGAGCACCACCTACCTGCAGTACTCTGCAAAGGTCAGCACGTAGCATTTCTCCTCTATGCAGGCAACACTGTTTTCGTCCTGATGCCGGGATGCAAAGATCTCATTCTGCAAGAGAAGGAAGAGGTCACCCAGCTAACCAAGAGCCCCAGGGTGGTAGAGCTAGTTCCACACCTTCACCCATCACCTTAAAGGGAAGTCTATCAAAGCATGCTCATAGCAGATACGCTTTAGAGGCAATATTTCACATAATGCAGACACCTTCCAGGTGTTTTGGGACCTCTTTATAGTGTGCACCAGAATTTTATCCAGCAACACGTGAGCAAAGCATTAAGAGTTCTCCCATCATTTAACACTGCCCAGGACACTTTGTGAGGCCAAGTGTCCAAACCCCAGACATACTGCTGATGTTACAAAAAGCACTTCAGCAGCAAGGCTGCTACCAGTTACACCACTCAGCCTCCTCTTTCCTCCTAGGGATGACAGACAGCTTGTGGCCACCGCTGAGAAGTGTCCCAGGAGATGAGCTTTTGCAATGCTGCACTGGAAAAAAAGCAGCATTTTGAAAGCACTATTGCGACGCCTAGGAATGACAATGAGACAGGCAAGGGGGAGGATAGGCTGAGTCTATCATGGGAGGTACTGCAGAGGCTCAGAAAAACCCCTGCAAGAGGTGCCTTTGCACCAGCTTATCCACAATCTGACTTTGTGCACAGACTCCACGTGGAAGGATCCTTCAGACTGCATCCAGAAAACCCAGTAAGCAACGCTCCTGCGGGCAGGAGGTTGGAAGACTCCCCACCCACACATTCTTCTGAGCTCCTAGGGATGTTCTTCATTCATTTTCCCTTTCCTGTGCTGGAAACCCTTCTAATTCATTTCTACAGTTAAGAATTGAAATGGAGGTTGAATAGCACTTTGCTGTCTTTACTACTACCCTGTGACACACGACCAGTCTTTCTAATCCATCTCTACATCAAAGCTAAAGGAATCCCTTCTTTTCCAACCCTTTCCTCATGCCAATTCAATTAAAAAGGCTAGTTTAGTAAGGGAAGTAGCAATAGCCCTTTTTCCCAGGGTAATTTAGGAAACTTGGCTCTGCAGCAGGCAGGAATGGTTAGATATGGGGCAACCCAGACGGAGCCATTTGAAAGAATTTCAGGTGTGGTTAGGTCAGCAAAGACAATCTCTGGGAATAAGGATGCTCTGCACAAATCTGGAAGCATTACCTGCAGGCTTTGTTTCTGCTTACAGGCCTGAGGAAGGAAGCAAGCTGGAAGGAAAGACTCACAAAAGGGTCACCGTTTGGGGACATGCTTAATCAGAGAAACTGAAAATGCCACACCTTGCTTCTGCACGTTGGGGTTTTGGTCTACTCCTTAAATCAAAACTATCTGAGTCATCTTTGGCAAGCCCATCCCGGCTACTCAGCTGAAATGGTACTCTCTCATTTGAAGTCTTGTGTAATTAAGCAGGTGTGCAAGAAACTGGCTTAATTCCTCCTGGCCAGACTACTGGCACTCTCTCTACACTAAAATGCAACTGGATATGGTCACACTTCATTTACAGACCAGAAAACTATAAGGTACCACGTTTGGGTTTAGAAACTCATCTGTGCCCTACAAGTCAGGCAGGTACAATTCCCTGGCTCTTCCTCAGTCCTGCTCTCACCCACCACCTCCCTCCTCTTTTATTTAAAAAAGTAAATAAAGGAAAAATACACCAAGTATTTTGGTGGGTTGAAAACAGCAGTAAATTCTCCATTCCCAGTTTAAAAACAGCTTATCTTGTCACCCAACGCAAGCCCGTGCAAAGCAGAGCAAGGTGTGAAGTCATAATGATTCACACATTTCTCCTTTTAAAAGGCAAACTCTATTATACTGGCACAACATCCTCAAGACAGTCTTTAATTCTCCTCATAAATCTATACAGGGGAAGGATGATGCATCCACGTTCCTGCACAAAACAAACAAGTTTCTGGAGTTTAAGAAGCAGATTAAAGGATTTATGTTAAAAAGCCAGCACATGATATAGGTACTCCAATGTCCTGCAGAATTGCAGCACGAGCTTTTGCATCGAGCTCTGCATTTCTGGGTGAATTAGAATACCCTTTTCAGAAAGGCATCTGATCTTGATTCAGTATTAACTCACTCTTCCTTACTCCTAAGGTGGCAGTCAAAATAACTTTTCACTTAACGCGCACAATTTTCTCAGATTAAAGGGAGAAACATTAAAACTTAACAGAGGCAGCCACGTAAAGAACGCAGCAGCTTCTGTTACAGCCCAGAGTTTCTACACATGACAATAAATTGGGGAAAAGCCCATCTATGGGACACCACCACTCAACACATCTGGCAACAGCTGCATCACAGCCAAAAGACAGCTCCATTTTACTCAAAACAGAAGCTCAGCCCCGAGTTTGAGGCCACCCAGGAATGCAGGGAGATAGTCAGGGTAATCCCTTCTTCCTGCAGAAATACAGACATACCAGGATACCCCCACCCTGAGTTTCACACTGGGATGGCTCACCTGGTGCATACTGGGGTTGCGGCCTCCCTGAGTGTGCTCCGGTCTGTAATACCACAGGAGGCTCATCATCAGCTCCCCTGCAAGAAGATTTATTAAAATACGTCAAGCCTCAGTTTTCTCATAGTGTTTTCCCACTAATACCCAGCTTCCTCCTCCTGCTTCATCCCTTTCATTCCCACAGCGCTCACGTAGAGGCAGCTGTGCAGTGATAAATATTTCATGCTGAACTAGGTGTCCTTTTGTTACAGCAAGAGGCTGTATGAAGTCGGTCACATTGCTATTCCGTTACACCTTCCCCCCCTTCTACTTGTGTTACATCATCACAAAGAGGTCAGACGCGCACACACACACAAAAAAAACCCCAAAAAACAAAATCAAACATTTCCATCTGAAAAATGTATCCATTCAGACTGCAAGCTGGCAAAGATGCTCATCCAAAGCTCGGTACTTGCAACGTTAACTCACAGGTTCATGCCAGAATTGCTGTCACAGGATGACATAACCAAGATGGGCCTCACCACACACTGATCACGTCTTTTACGCATAACTTTTTTTTTAAAAAAAAAACTTTTAAGCAAGACCTTTACTTTATAACATTTGGCACAGATTCCTTGGTTCAGGTATCGCTAGTCAGACACAGGACCTTAACATCAAAACCACACCACTCCAATCACCACCTCCACTCAGGTCCCATCAAGAGCTTCCACAGACAAGCCTGTGCTGCACACCAACTCCCAGCCCAGATGCTGGATAGAGCATTTGAGTAAACAGCAGCTCCTGAGATGTCTGCTGCAATGAAATAATAAAGGAGATCATTGCTAAGACGGGCACTTGGCAGATATTATGCGCTTTCACGACCAGGAAGATTTTGATTACCAGTCCCAGGCTAGTGATTAAAGAGCATTTCAGTTCCTGGAACCATCTGAACAAAAGCCATGGAGCTAACCTCTTCCTCTTTATCACCTGGTCTGGCAGCAGTGGAGTACCCTAACAAGCTTGCAGCTCTCCTGAGATCCATCATTTCCCCGGTTCCAACTCACCCTCATCTGTCAAGCACAAAGGCAATACATATTCTTTTGGCACAGTACCTGTTTTGGGGTCTTCCCACAGTGCCGATATCTTCGCAACATATGGCATAGATTTCTTCCGGGGTCCTGATTTCAAGAGGACAGTATCTCGTACCCGGATAATCTCCCCATCTCTCTCCACAGCCTGATAGCTCTTGCGAACAGCTGGCTCTGGCTCATTCTATACCATTAGAACACACACAAAAAATAAAGCCACCAGAGTGTATAGGCAAAGAGTTATACTTTATTGTTTGCTACCCCAATCCAAGACTCCTTGGTCCCGCCACAAACTAGAAAGTTGCCTAAGCCTACTCAGAACTAAGTGCTTCCATTCCAAGAGATCTCAGAGAAGTCATACAGCATAAGACCACTCATGGCATCTCTATTCCCACCAGGCTGGCTTATAACAACAAAGATCAGGTCAAACAAATTACTTTTTCTATGGGTAGGGCACTTGTAGGTAAAGAAGGTTCAACAAGGAGTAGCATCCAAGTGCTCACAGATCATACGTGGCCATTGTTTTCAAATAAAGCAAGAGACAAACCTCTACTATTTTTCCTATGTAGTGCTGGCAGTAAGAAGCAGCTCATCAGTGGGACAGCAGGTCTCACAAAAGCACATATTTCTGAAATGAACACCCTTATTTCAAATTAAAAACCAACTGCTCCTTCAATTCTGCATGCAAAAAACAAAAACCTTCAGAAAAATCACCATTTTACCTGCCTACCTGTAGGTGTGCGTTTCCTTCATAATCAAAGGCATGGAAAACTAGGCATATTTTGAATGCTATGCATTTATCTGATACAAACATTGTAAGATAACAGATGAAACACGAAACATTTCACATGAACAGGGCAGGGAGTGGCAGGGAGGCCGTGGCATAAATCTTTCATTCACGAGATTGCTACCATTTCCTCTGTAGCCTCCAACATTACAAAATGATCACTTTTTGGACTATGAACTGGGGGAGGGTTATTTTATTTTGCCTGAAAACTCATTTCAGAATGCCTGAGCAGGATGGGTTTAACCTCCTGCCAGATCACCCAGGCAAAGTTGGAAGCATTATGTGCCAGGACTTAAGGAGATTAACAGTGCACTGCTCCTTTCAAAGCGTCAAAGTCTGAGCGATGGATGCAAGAGGCCCGTCTCTGGCTTTCACGGGCTTCATCCTTGCACAGCCCTTGGTACCTGTACACAGCCCTAAGAGCTGAAGCTACAGAACCCGTCCTGGATGATGCTCTCAGCAGCTCGAGGTTATACCACCACACCAAATGGCAGCACAGACAAGTCCGTTTGGACCACAGCTCTCTTCACTACTGACATTACTATTTACATGCAGTTCAACGCTTTGTCCCAACTTCCCAGACAGCATGCGGGTCCAGATTTCAAGTCCACAGCTCTTATGTCTTAATAAGATGAAGGATGTTGCCTTCTCTCTCAATTGAAGTGGACTTTTCTGTAGCTAATTAAGTTTTCTGGCAGGAAATCTCCCATCTTGCAGGAGCCAGTCTCTGCCCCTGAACACAACAAATGGCAAAGCACAGACAAGAAATCCTTGAAGGAGTGACTGGCCGTGACACCAGATAAGTTACAAGGGAGATATTGGGTGCTAGAAAAATTCTGTCTGGGAGCCAGGATACTGTCTCAGTCCTCACTGCTCTCTGGGAGAACCCTGCTGGGCTACAGACACCATCAGTGAGAACAACCACCTCACAAGAGCTACCTTTAGACAACTGCTCCTTATAACGAGGCTAAAACCTACTTCATTTTCTCAAACAGGTTTGCCCTAATCCAGGAGGAAGAAGCTGAGGGACGATCTCTCTGTAGGATGGACTCACAGGTGTAACAGGTGCCACCCTTGCAAATGCCGAAGCCAGAAGTATTCATCATCATGGTGTTTCAGCTGATGCTAGCACAGGAGTAGCAGGTTTTCCTTCCTTTCCAAACCATCTGTCATGCTGTGCCAGGTAATACCAGGGCACACGAGAAAAAGCCAACAGCAGCTCAGCCTTGAGGCCCAGCCAAAAGGCACTATTTGCTTGTCCAAGGGGTTCTAGATGGCATCTAGTGACCATCTCCACCTTGAAGCCAGACCCAAAACGCTCTCAAGCCTTCGTGATCTTAGTCCCCTGAAGATGCACAAATGGGTACAGCCGTACACACACACAAACCAGCACTCCAGACACCTACCACAACGTAGACGGCCTTCTCGCAGGCTGCGCCAACCGGTATCCAGCCATTGGTAGCTCTCCGCCTGCTAATGCGCTGCTGCTTTGGATGGGAATGACCTCCCGCTGCTTTGCTGTCGGAGGCGTGGAGACAGCCCGTAGTATTTCGGAGTCCGGATTTGGAGCCGCTGGGAGGCTTTGAGCTCTGTGGGCATTCTCGGGCCATGGTCTGAGGATCAGAGTTGGGGGTCTGCAGATGAGGAACGGGTTCTGCAGCCGGTGGCACACTGGGTACAGGACATCCTGAGAGCGGGTGGGCAGGTGACGCGGGGTGCCCTGCCACAGGGATTGTGAGGTTCAGCTGGTCCAGAGACTTGCAGCCTTCTAACAGAAGGGAAGAAAAGAGGCATGTATCTCATTTGAAATATAAGACAAGTACACAATCAAGACTGTCCCAAACTACCACCGCTTTCCCCCTGAAATTCCCTTTATTGCATTACAGCAGTAAAGACTCTTCACGTTGTAATTTCATTTTGCACTGTCACTGGATTCTAAGAGCAAAGATATTTCTAAGCCTGCGATGCTCCAATATGTTGCTGCCGATGACACTGCACTATAACAAACCCATATAAAATCCCCCGAAGTAATGCCAGCCAGTAATAAACATAAGGTTGGCCAGTGTCCAAAGCAGTTCCAGCCTGTCAGTATGTATAAAAGAAATAAAAGGCTTATCATAACGATGGGAAGGATTAAACCATACTAGCACAAGCAGCCAGCTTCTTTCAAAAAGCCAAATTCTACTAATCAGGGAAAATTGAGAAGATTCTCCGAATTAACTCCAGAAATATGAAACAACATGGAACAAAACTATATAAGATGATGCACACCGCTGCCTTCAGCAAAACCGTGTCCCTAAAGCAGACGCATTAACCACAACAGGTTAGTAAATCGGCTGACGCTGCCTCTCAAAAGCATCCCAGAACACCTCACACCGCTCCAGGAGTCACAAAACAAGCCCTCAACCTAGGCCAACATGTCTGACAGAATAGCAAGTCAGATTTGAATTACCTACCGTCAGCAGGAAGAAAGCTCCCAGACCAATATACAACACACCCCTGTTCCCTAAATCAGAAAGCGTGCTTTTCAGGGTGACAAAAAGGGCAGCTTCAGGCAACCTCCAGGAGATGCCTCCAGACTGAAGCATGTCCTAGCAGATCTGTGGGACTGCACCACCGCAGAGCTGCTAAAAAAATCTGAAAGTGAGAAAACATCTGAAGTCACCAAGCTCCAGCTGAATAATTGCTGAGATCCCCTTGCAATAACAGGAAATTATTGCCTCCTGTCTCCCACTTGACCCTCCCTAAGAGGGTTGCAACAAAGCCGCCGCTGAACTGCAAGTGTGAGGGCTGCTTCGGACCGTCACGAGACTTTGCTGACCCTGAGCAGCAAAATGCCGCAGCAACTCCCCCAGCCAGCCAAGACATTAGGATGTGAGTTCAGGTATCCTGCCTGGCCTTGGCAGGCACAGGACCCACAGAGCAGTGAATCACCTCTTGAGGATTTTGCTTACAAAAGCAGTTTTCAAGCCTGAACTAAAGCAGGATGAAGCTTCACAGAAGTATCTACTAAACTTCAGGAAAGAAGCACAGACCTGGCCTTGCTGGAACCCCCCAGGACTCCTTCCTTGGCTGCACACACTTCAGCCCCTCCACCAGCGCTGATGCTGAAGCATCTCTCACAGCCTGTCTGACCTCATCCCCACCACCCTGCTTTTGAATTGCATGCTGCAAACCATCCATGGGATGGGGAAAGCAATGCCTCTCTCCTGCATACAGCAGACCACGACTGCCCAAGATTAGAGCCTGATCCCTTGATTTATACTAAACAGACACCGATATTTCCATACAAACATCTTGAACACACCAAATAGACAGATATAACACAAGGCGTGGACATGTCAAGCTGGATCCCCTTGTACCAGTGCTCTCAGATGGGAGCCTGTTGCTTGCACTCAAGTACCCCTTTAATTCACTAAAATAACCCGCTCTAGGGAAGGGTGAGATTTCAGAGGTGCACACATACATAAAGATCAACTCCTAAGCATAAGTCCCCATTAATATCCTAGGAGACCTCCTCATACACTTCAATCCACAAAACAAAGTTTGAATTATTCCAGTGGTGTAGGCTTTTAAATCAAAGTGGCTCACAGGAAGGAAACCACACCAAGGAAGATCTTAGCAGCGGGGTGGCACACCACTAGTAAATACATGCCCCTGGAACCACTACTGCCCCTGCCAGCACCATGAGAAATTACTGAGTTCGCAGGGAGGGCTGAACTCCGAAAAATACTCTGTTTGCGCCACCTGCATCCTTCTGGTTGCACAAAGTCAGAGGCACCAGCATGCAAAATTTCAGGAACGAAGTAGACTGACATGACCTCAGGGCACTACACAGAAAACTGTCAGACAAGAACACTTTGCTGAGCTAGTTGTCTTGCAAGCATTCAACTTTAAAGAGCATTGAAGCCACTTGTGAACACTGTCTAGCTGCTACCGTAGGAAGCGGCACCATGACAGCAGGGATGTTTAGGGAAAACGGAAATTATACTTCAACCAAATGCTTCTGAGTTTCAGCAGCTTCCTACAACGGAAGATAACAAAGCCTCGCTCAAACCGAGCACTGAACCAAAACTTCATCCACCTACCTGAAAATCTCTTAAGTGGATAAGTTGTGCCTCCTTTTGACTCAAACATGGGGTTAACTGAAAGACCAATGTTAACACTCCTAACAGTTGGAGAAGCAGCCTTGTACTGTTTGCAGATGGCAGCACTGCCTAGCTTGATGGCTTTTATACAAAGTACTGGTGTCTGATAACCCCCACACAACAATCCAGTTTTAAATATTTCAAAAGATATTTTTCAACAGCAAAGGCAAAGCTCCAAGATAAAGCACATTGGAGGACAAAGTCTGAAAAAACACAGGACAGAAGAGAGCCAGGCAAATAACTATATCACCTCTTACACCGTCACCTGTTCTCATTTCAGTGCTTCATTTTCAGACATTAAGAGCAAAGAAGGGACCACTACTCACCAAACTAAGCGTACCTGGCACTTACATCACCGCAGTGAAGTTCAAGCATCTGCTCAAACAGTAGACTCAAATCAAATTGTTACACAGCCCTGCCCGATCCGATTTATAAAAATCTTAAAAGACTGCATCCCCCATACAGCTTGCACCAGTAACAGTCTAACAACCGAGTCAATGCCTGCTTCTTCACACCGCTCTGCTCTGCAAGGATGCTTCAGTTCTGAGCGCGAGCTTTTGGGAACGGAGGAGTAAGTCAGCCTGATGTGCTTTAGACCCTCCGCTCAGAGCAGCGCAGCAGGATGGCGAGAAGCCTTGCAGAGCATGTAGGAACTAAAAACCACTCATTTTACACAGATCAAAGCCATGCAGTTAGCTCCAGCATGACAAGTCATGAGTCACCTTCTCACTGCCCAAATCCTTTCACCAATTCCATGCTTTCCACACCAATAAGACCTTTCAGTGGGAAAAACCCTCAGGGCTAAAAATGGGGGAAGGGGAGCCAAACACAGATTCTTTCTGAGCCGCAGTTCGGCTGCCAAGCTGAGACGCACCATGCGCAGAGGGAGTTTGCCTCCTGGCAACGAGATACCTTCATTAGCCACTGCGCCGAACCAGCCCTCTTCTCCTAGGAACACCAAATGAGATTTGCTCGCACTTTGCACCTTACCTGCTGCAAAAGGCATTTTGTAGGGGTAGCTGTTCCGTCCTGCGTGCACGCTGCTAATCCTGCCCTCTGGCACGTGCACAACTCCGCAAACGCTGTAACTGTTAATCGCCGTTCCTTCTCCACAACAGTACGGAGAGTTACACCAGTGGAGTGGCTGGAAATGAGCACCTGATGGCAAGGAACTGGGCGATACCAAGAGCCCCTCGCAGGTAGCAGATTGCGAAAGCTCGTCCTTGGGGTAAACGGAGCAGTGAGAGTAGCCACTGTATCCACTTTGGCCATAATAAACGTAAAACCCGTTCAACGGAGTCAGATCCGAGGATTCATAGAGACATCCACAATCCGTGTGATTTCCGGGCACAGGCAAGGGAGGGAACTGCTGCGCAGGAAAGGAAGGCTGATGAAATTCCTGTTTGGGGGTTGGGGATTTCTCTCCGGGTCTTCCATACTCCGGCTTCATGGAAGCTTGTCCGCCCATAAGCAAAGGCAGTCTGTGGTAGAAACCCTCTGTGCTAGCATAGGAGCTAGACAGTGACTCATAAGGGACAGGTTCTGTCGTCCCGTAGAGCCTAGAGGAGTCCCGCTGCTCTCCTTTCCCAAAAGCACCTAGAGTAAGTCCTCGCCAGCCATGCTGACCTTCCATTTTTAAGCCAGTCATTTCCTTCTTGGATTTGACGCAATTCTTCCTACCGGCTTTGGCCCATTTGAGTGTAGATTTTGAACAGTGGTTCTCAGACTTGCCTTCTCCATCCGATTTACTCCTCTGCTTCAGTGGTTGGTCTTTCTCATGGGTCAGCTTCAGAAAGGCCACAGCATTCAGGCTGGCCAGTCTCTTTGGGGTAGGGTGATAGGAGATGGCACCATCCTCCCTCTTTGTCCCATCATCGAAGACCTCATCCAGTGAATGGTCACAGCTATTGCATTTCTGACTGGGCTCATGCCGGTTTTTTCCTTTACCTGTTTTCACAGCTGTTTTTTCCAGCACAGGCCAGTTGTCACCAGCTTTGCAATGCAAGCTCTTCACAGTGCAGTCTCCACCAGCTTTAATGGAGTCCCTCCGAAAACGCCTGCTGGATAATAAGCCATCGTCCCGTTCAAAAAGCAGATTGTTCACTGCCTCTGCATTCAGCGAGGCCAGCCTGCGTTTCCTGGGCTCAGAAGGAGCAGTATCAAGGTCTTGCTCTGTCCCTGGGTAAGTTATTGTGCACTTTTCCCCAGATGAATCACTCTTCCCTCCTCCCACAGGCTGAGCTTGTTCGGAGAACAAAGCAGGTCCCAAACCCTCCATCCAACTGGGAAGGTCCTTTTTTTTACAGCTCTGAGTCTGTTTCGACAGAGATCCAGCCACATCCTCCAGCCTGGTAAGGAGCACTTTGCAGGTCTTTTTGTTCACTGAGGGAAGGAGACGTCTCCTCAGTGGGTATGTCTTTCGCACTTCATGCAAATTCTTGCTTTTGTTTGTCCCCACAAACCCACTTGGACAGTTCGGAGCCTCGGTGGCATCTCCATCTCTCTGCTCACCACACTCTGCGTCGGTCCTGTCCATCCTCCTGCTGCCTGTTGGTGATGAAGCTTGGCCAGCAGTACCAGCTGGATGTTTCAGAAGGAAAAGTTGTTTCTTCCGGGCATGCGTCATAGGATCAATGTCCAATCCTGAGAATGAACAGAAGAAAACATCTATTAATATCGCTGAGAGGGACCCATCTCCTCACAAAGAACCAACTGCCAATTAGGAAATATTTGGAGAAGCTTGTTTCTATACACAGAAGAGTCTTTTTGGGTGATGGCCAGTTAAGCCAATTAAGAGACAGGATGCAATTAGATGTGGTTTAATATTAAGCCATAGAACACGATAGTAATTAAAAGCAGGGCGGTGACGGCAAATGCCACAGCAGCTGGGAAAACCAGGGTATGGCCAGAAAGCTGTTTCACCCAGCTCCCAGTCCAAGTACATCCTCTGTTACACCAATGCTGTTTCTAACACATTACACATTCTCATCAAATCTACTAAAGCTGATCTGAATGCTGGTCCAGGGCATACAGCAGAAATAAATCCCAGGTATTTGACTGCTTGCATGTTGATACAGGCAGGCTGTTTCATTGTCATTTTCTGAAACAATTAGACAGAAGAAAAACAAAAAGTCCACCTACTCACGTGAAAAGTAAATTTCATCTATTAAGCAGAGATCTGCCAACATTAATAAATTAAATACATGCAAATCCCTATGCAGGTTAGAACCTGGCTACCCACCGCTTTTGTCATTCCCTGCAGTTGCATTTTATAAAAGTTGTGGACATTAAACAACCAAACCATCATGTTCGGCAGAGAGGCCCTAAAAATACATTTATGGGAGGAAAAAGAATTACTCAGCTATATGCCATTCCTGATTTTTCATCTAGATGCTATGTCAAGTCACTGTTCAAAACCAACACAAATTACTAAAATATAAAAATAAAGAGATAAGAATCTGCACCCTGAACAAGAACCACCTCGCTGAAGGCATGGCTGAGCAAACCAACACCCAGCACCCTAACAACGCTGCTGGCAGACCAGAGAGCTTCAGCACATCTGGACTTTCCCAGCCAGGTAAAACATTACAGAAGTGGTCTGGCTCTGATTTACCGTAAGGGAACTTTTCCTGCAAACACACATGGCATGCCAGCCTCAGGAGGATGATGGCTCCCTCCAAGCAATACATCGCAAGATGTCTCCATGGAAGGGCAGGAAGGAAGCATCAGACCCAGAAGAAACAGAGACAACTGCTGACTGCCTTCACCCAAAGCAGCAGCAGCAGAGACTGTGTGCTCACCTAGTCATGCAACGAGTACATCCCAGGCTTTCTGAGCACACCACGAGTAGGAGCTTACTACTAAATGGCCTCTAAGTATTTAGTAAGCAAGCAATATGAGAGGAACAGCACCATGCAGAAAGCCCCTTTAGCCATATGTTGGCTTCATGAGTTAGCCAGAAAACTAAACCCGATTTTTAATTTTCCTGTGCCATTTTTAGCAGAAGGGTTACTGTGCCTTTGCACTCTTGCATTTCAACTTTAGCAAGTGACCTGCAGCAGGCTTGTGTCAGGTATTTGAGGAATTAAGCGATTTTGCAGTCTGAAGGAGCACACATTCACATAAGCAGCTGTAGGTCTAATGCTAAGAAAGGATACGGGTAGGTGATACTAACCTATAAACATTAAAAATTCAGCCTGAGCAATGTTGGAACAGAATCACAGAACGGTGGTTTGGGTTGGAAGGGACCTTAAAGATCCTCTAGTTCCCCCCCAGCTGCCATGGGCAGGGACACCTTCCACTAGACCAGGTTGCTCAAAGCCCCGTCCAGCCTGGCCTTGAACACTTCCAGGGATGGGGCAGCCACAACTTCTCTGGGCAACCTGTTCCAGTGCCTCACCGCCCTCACAGTGAAGAACTTCTTCCTTACACCTAATCTAAATTTACCCTCTTTCAGTTTAAAGCCATTACCCCTTGTCCTATCACTACATGCCCTTGTAAAAAGTCCCTCTC
>NW_010972613.1:1187808-1210775 GCF_000737465.1 Haliaeetus leucocephalus | reverse complement strand
GTGCTCCAGCCCTCTGATCACCTTCATGGCCCTCCTCTGGACTCGCTTCATCAGGTCCACGTCCTTCTTATGGTGGGGACCCCCCCCGAGCTGGACACAATACTCCAGGTTGGGTCTCTCAAGAGCGGAGTAGAGCAGGAGAATCACCTCCCTCGACATGCTGGTCACGCTTCTTTTGATGCGGTCCAGGATACTGTTGGCTTTCTGGGCTGCAAATGCCCATTGCTGGGTCACGTCAAGCTTCTCGTCAACCAACACGTCCAAGTTCTTCTCCTCAGGGCTGCCCTCAATCCATGCATCACCCAGCCTCCATTTGTCCTTGGGATTGCCCTGACCCATGTGTAGGACCTTGCACTTGGCCTTGTTGAACTTCATGAGGTTTGCACGGGCCCACCTCTCAAGCTTTTCAAGGTCCCTCTGGGTGGCATCCCTTCCCTCCAGCGTGTCAACCGCACACACAGCTTAGTGTCACCAGCAAACTTGCTGAGGGTGGACTCAATCCCACTGTCCATGTCACCAACAAAGACGTTAAACGGCGCCAGTCCCAATACCGATCCCTGAGGAACACCACTTGTCACTGCTCTCCACTTGGAGATCGAGCCGTTGACCACAATTCTTTGAGTGTGATTAATTAAGTCTGTATCTGAGCATCAGAAACAGCAGAAAAGGACAATTGCTTGCATTTAGCAGTATTTATGAAATAGTCAGATTCCCTTCACTGGCACCAAAGAGTTAGCCTTCATATTAGCATCAACCTAGGAGCGGTTTGATCTTCCCTGCAATCAGGTATTTGGCTGAACACCCCTCAATTGACACTAGTCTGCCACTTTTGAGGGTTTTAATTAAAGCTATTACTGCTTTTGCAGTGATTAGAACAAAGCTACTGACTTACAAGAACTGTTCGTTTGATATGGTTTAATCAAGCTGATAATTAGATTATCTATTCGAAATAAGCCCAATGTGTTTTAATTGACTTCCTTATATATGCATTAACTAAAAGAAACTTAGGAATTGAACGCCACTATGGTTTGCACGTTGCTTTTCTAGATGTCAGACTCTTCCTGACATGTTTTGGGGTAACTGACCCATTACACCCCTTTACACACAGAATAACTCCCACAGCTAGTGCCCAAATGGGAGTGCTCTGTGGGGAGCAAACATTTATGTATATCCATGTTTTTCTGATAAGAAAAACAGGTTCTGGAAATTAGGAGGATGCTTATCAAGTCAGACAATTTCCTCCAAAACTGGAATTCCTCTTGCACAAGAGGCCAAACTGACTACACACAACCTCCGGAGTTTGCGAGGGGACTATAATTGAAAAAATAAATCAGGCAGAGCAGGGTTTGCAGTGGTAGACCAGGCATCCTATATAACCATGCCCTGGGGAGGCTAATGTTTCCCAGGCTATATGGACCAGTGGTTTCCTTGCAACTCTCATCCTCTTTTCTGTTGTCCCTACCAAGAGACTGAGCCTCTGGCAGAGATGCTCAGTAGAGAGGTGAAAAACCCAAAATAAACAGCTGTGGCTTGCCCTAAAAACCAGCATCAGCCACCTCTTTCTCCTCAAGCTTTCACAAGCAGCAGTCTGACCTTCTGGCCACTCACCACACATCCTTCACTTGGTGGGGCTTTATAGCCTATTACTATTCAAATGAGTTAGAATATCTATCAAAACTGAGTACTATAGACATGACTTTGTTCATACCACATCTACTCTAAAGTTATAAAAAGTCTGGTAGATATTGAAGGAAGGGGATTTTTCCAACAGTGAAGCAGAGTCATTAACAGCACAGTGACCAACTTCCTTCTTTGACCCCATAAGGAATGCCAAGACAAACAGTAGCCTAAATAAAATATGTTTTCTGGAATCTAAGCATAGGAATGCTTTAAGTAGCAGTACCTGAAATGAAAACGGATTCTCCCCCCCCACTCCTTTTTTCTACATACGTTTCCCAGAACTGCAAGAAATCCACCTCCCTCTCCAAAGCCTGGATGCAAGACCCATCTTCCAATGCGGAACAGATAGCAACGTCTTGCCGTGTTATAATGCATTTACAGCTAATACTCTAACCCAGCTTTCATCACTGACAGGCTGCAGCCAGGAACATCAAGGGAAACACTCAAGTTGAACATGCAAAGATGACAATAGAGACATCGAGTCAAAAACGCATTAAAGTGGGAAGAGCACCAAGATTCAATGCAATCCATTTTAAGAGTCTCAGTCACATAAGCCCTTTGACACGACAAGTTCTTAGGCACAATAGTAATCAATCACAGGCAGACTTTTTTTTTATTTATTGTTTTTTAATAAAAGGAGATTATGTCTGCATAGATCTCCCTCTTGGCATCTGGTCTCTAAGTTCTCTCTCCCACACTCAGAGGTCAGCTGCTCTAATACTACGAAGCACTTATCTACAGATGAAGAAGTAAATATCTGGAAATTTGTGGAAAGACAAAATAAGCCAACCCCACACATTTTAGCATTATAGCCAAGAAAATCCTTTAAGTGCCAGCAAGGAAAGCACCAGTACCATCCAGCAACACTTCCACATGACTATAAACCCTCCGAAATCCAGCTTTACAGCAGAAACACAGGACAACATGCAGAAATACAATCAAAGTAACTTAAGCAAATGCAGAAGTCAGCATTGCTCTCAAAAATTTCCACAACTGATTCCTTGGCTAAACAAAAAACCAAACCAAAAAAAAAACCCACCCCAAAACTAAAACAAAACAAACAAAAAAAATCAGCCAAATTTCTTTCCAACCTACTCAGTTTGGAGACCGAGAGAAGGTCATTCTTCCAGATCGCACCCCACTAAAAACCTGAAGTCCAAAGTCAGGTGAATTCTGTTTGTCTTCAAATACATGACTGAATCCCATTTGCTCTTCACTGGCTCAGTATTATCAGTAGTAATAAACCAATTTTGAGTGGATCAGTTACAAAGTGTGGTTAAAAAGGTTCAGTTTCTACACAGGGAACTTCCTCGTGATATCACCACGATAAAACAACCGCCATGACCCGCAGAGTGGTTTGTAGACACTAGAGTGTTGTTTATCCTCCCAAGTCCTTTCTCTGACATAATACTCCAACAGAGGTGGGAACAACCAGGTTTAGCACCCATAATGGATTGTTATCCTAGATCCATACGCAGTGTGAATTTATTACAAACCATTGTGACCAAAGGGGGAAGAAAAGATACCAACAGTTGGCTCCATATCCCACAGCAGCCAAGCGCAACATTTTAGATGTGTTCCTCAACATCTCTTTTCAGAAACTCTCTCACCTCTCCACAGCAGTCACTCTCAGCCTGGAGAATTTCGTGTATTTTGCTGTTCTCCCTGATTTGTGTCACACAGGTGCAGAAAGAGCCACTCTGAGCCTTGCGCTAAGGAGGACTTGCTACAAGACTGCTATAGTGATGCCACTGACAGTTTTGGAGAGGTATTGTGATAGGCATGAAGAAAAAACCTACTAAACCAACAACTCATCCACGTGGCAAGCACACATCCAGCAACAGGCACCAAGTAGCCTTATGAGACCGCTCTATTGAACAAACGTCATTGTTAGCACAATGGGCTACCAAGAAGTCTTTCCATGCCTACAAAAATCACCTGTACTGCATGGATTCCTTTGCTAGAGGGATGCTCCTGCTCATTCCATTCCTGGCAAAAAGCACCGAGCAGCTAAGACCACTGGCTTACCTGTGATCTAGCAATCCCTTTTCTCCCCCCAAGCATAACACAGAAGCAGAGCTTTTGAATACTGCTCAAAACTAAATCATCTGACAGTCAAGTGTATCATACCTCAAAATCAGAGCCATGCCAAGTTTACTTACAGCAAGTATTGTACTCATGTCAGCTGGGAAGGAAGAACATCAGGGCTCTTCATCCTCTTTCCACCTTTGTATTGCTTCACAAAGCAAAGAAAAACCAATTGTGCCCAGAAGTCTCCAAGAAATCACAAGATAATCCAAAGAACTGAAAGTGAAGATACTTAAGCCAGAACTACCCATTTACTGCTTGCAGCTGAGGAACTGGATTAACAGTGACAAGACATTTAGGTATAACTATCAGAAATGAAACAAGTTCAACACAGCAGCTTAGTCTAAGCAGCTGCATCCAAAGCCCACCAAGCATTTTAAAGCTTCCTCAAACTGGACTAGTTCTGAAAAATTATCTTGACAGCTGTTGAACCCAAACCAGATCAGAATAAAGAAAAATAAAAAAAACGAACACCGGTCCAATTTTCTGCCAGAATAAAACCACTACCCAAACAGCAAAATCAGAAGAGAGTTGATGCCTCATTAGCAGCAAAATAAGCAAGTGTGTTAACAGCTGCATTTTCTGTAATCACACAGCTGCAGCATCTGTCTCTCCCTCTCTATCACTTGATTGCAAGTGAAATTAGAAGAAACTAGTCTGGGACTACCCGTTCAAGCACCATTTCCTTTCCAAAGCTTCACTACAGAGATGCACTCGTTCCAAGGAGACGATGCCAAAAGCACAGAAATTTAAAGCTTTTAAAGCTCCTAATCCATTTGGCATTTCAGTAATATACAAAGAGTTACGACAACAGGAATCTTCCTCTCCATGCACAGCACTGTTTTGTTGACTTTCAGCCCCTGTCTACTTGAAGGCATTTAAATTGGTGCAGCTTATGCTATGACAACAGCCCTATAACTGTAAGTATCTGGAGGATTGGCTCCTTTCTCCCTGCTGCTTTTATAGTCAAATAATTCTCAGTGCTACAAGGAACGTGTTGCATGAAGCAAGCCTCCCAGGAGCTCTCGGAAATCCGGATAAATCACAGAAGCGTCAGGTATCCCAGGCTGAATTACCTAAATGCTGCGCGAGTCCCACGAGCGGAAGCATCGTTTCAATCTCAAACATTTAGAAAAACTGTAATTGTTGCAGGCTGCAATTTGTCTTCCCAGGGTCCAGCCCCAATTTTTCTCCAGAGGCCCATCGAAAGCTCCATCATCCACATGCTCCAGAGAAAACTGTTTATACAGAGCTCATTAGACTGCAGAAAAGGCTTGTTTCTCTCTCTCTCATCAACACAGCCCTAACCATTTGCCAGCACCTCCTGAAAACCATGCGAGTACTGTACCGGAGGACACAGTCCATGCCTCCGTGGCTTCAAAAAGGCTTGCGAAAAGGATCTGGGGCAACTCTCACACAATTGAGAAGACCTCTGGAAGTTGTATGGGACTATGCTCTGCTCCGCTCCCTGGTCTGACACCAGTAATTATAACTTTGTTGCGAAAGCCTGTGCTCCAGCCACATAGCTGGGAGTGTTGCAGAACATGTGTGGCCGTGATAAATTACAGTGCTCAAACAACTGCAATTATAACCCGATGCTTTAAAAACAAAAGTGCTGTACCTGTCTGAAAGCAATGCAAGCTGAGAATGAAACACGCTGGGGTGCAGTCCATACTTGCATGGCTGACCACTTGCATAAACATGAGCTAGACCTGTTAACACCTGGGCAGAGAAGTTCCCCAGCTGATTTCTTGGGAGGGCCTGTCCTAGCCTTGATTATCTGGTTTCAGATCTTGCCTAGTGGCAGTGCTCTGAAGTGCTTTGCAGGGAAGCCAAAATTAAATTTCTCCGGCTGTTCTCACACTCTCCACAACGCAGCAAGCAGCGTTCACAAGGAAGAAAAAAGAAAAAAGGGGGGAAAAAAAATCCCTGCTGCACCACCAAAGCCTGACCTCAAGGCATGAGAGCCCAATAAACAGGAGCCTTCTCAGCATCCGGAGCAGGCGCAGAGCCCTGGGCAGAAGGCGCTCCCTGAATCCCAGGCTCTGATCTCCCTCTCTCCAGGCAGCATTTATGACCAGCACCGCGATAACAGTTTGCCAGCCCCAGGGAAAGTGGCCCTTTTAAAGCCTCAAATGCAGAAAGCGGAATTCAAAACTACCTGGCCAAAGCAATCTGGAAAGCCCAAAGAGGCACACTGCACAGGCAGCGAAGGCATTTCTCATCTGCTGAATCTCCCCTCCCATTGCTAATGCTACAGCACAGCTACCAGCCAGCAGCAGCGTGCAAGCTCACGCTACAATAGCTGCGCTGCACTGCACAGATAGGCCCACAGCTACAGGGAGCTTTAGGTTCAGACTTTCACATCTTTCGGCAAAGACAGGCACTTTCAGAGAAGAGATTGTATCGAGACTGTTCATCTAACTTCACTTGCTGAATAAGTTTTTTCACTTAGGAGTAAATTGCTTAATTCAACTCATGTCTAGTTGAAAAAAAGCCAGCTCTTTCAATACCAGTGGGAAAGAATGATGTACAAATTTGGGGGAGAGTGGGAAGATGTTTCCTCAAAATCAATGACAGGGTGCATTGTTTGGGGGACTAATGCAACACCTGGAAAAAGCACATTCCTTCTCGGAAAGGTACCAGCTTTCCTTTCCCCATTACTGATGCTAAGAAGCTGTATTACTGTGTTACGTTTTCAGTGAAAGGCTGCCACTTAGGTTGAATATTCAGTAAACGCTATAGTAAAAAAATAAATGTGGGAAGTAACATGTGACCTCAGCAACAAAAACATCAGTCACCAAAACCAGATCAAGCTTCGTCGCCACAGTCAGTTTACACATTTGCATTAAAGTAAAACCAAAGTTTCTGAATGCAAAGCCTTCACTGAACACCTCTTTGTGCAGCCATGACCAACACTTGCAGAAACCACTTCCTACGGCTTGTAAGAACTAAAGATTTCCACCCCCAATAGTTGCCACAAGCCTTCTGCTTGTGACCCGAACATAAAGCAGCGTTCTTCTGTGCGTCTGCACAAAGTTTTGGTGCTTTTGTTGCTGTTCACAGACTTGCCAAACAGCACCGTGAAGTTGTTTCAGGTGAGCTTACAGCTCAAGAGGCAATGGCACAGCCATAGTTTCATACTCGCTCTCTGGAGAAGAGATGCAAAAGCTGTGCTTATCCACAAGCAAAGCCACCCCCACCCTCCCCAAAACTCCAAACTCGCTACAAAACCAGGAAAAATTGCAAGCAAATCAAAGATCAGAATTTTGTTCTGCCCCCTTAGTTTGCTCAGAGAGGGACAAAATGACCACCTTCCTTCACTCAGAGGGATACATTTCTTTTGCCTTTCAACAATTTAGAGGGATGCACGAGGATGAGAACGACACTTTGAGCTAGTAAATGTTTTAAGGGTGACAGAGCATATGGCAATTCCTGAACAGCGTTTTAATCCTGCATTCACCCCTCATGCTTCCTACAAGAGAGCCTCTCCGCTGCAGCAGGAGGAACCCTCGGCCACTCCAAATTTGGGGCCAGTAGTCACTGGCTTTGGATGTTATTCTCAAAAATCTATGTTTGTGCACCAAGCAGTCCAGGGGCTCTAGGGAAAAATAATATGCAACCATGTCATTAAAGACACAAGCAAACAAGCATACACACAGAAAGCCAACCCCCTCCCTGAACAGAAACCACTTCTTCACCAGTGCAAACACTGTAATTATTCCCACAGTGCAAAGCCCACCATCAGCTTCTCACCTCTCAAAACGAGCGTAAAAAAAAAAGTGAGAACCATGGATAACCAGACCCAACCACACTGCTGCAATGAAAGCCCAGGTAAGGCAAAGGAAATCCCCAGCATCTGCAAGTGCAGGAGATGAGTATGTGGAGATGGGGATGAAAATTCAGGCTTAACTTGTCTCAAGGCTGACAACTTTGAACGAAAGCACTCGTGCTTAAGAGACACTTTGACACTTGGCCTTCCCTATATCTCTCCCCAGTGAGTCAGTCGTTAAGGTTTCCTTTTAACGAAGACGGGCGGAGTACAGAGATTAGGCACTGGAAAGGATGGGAGGTACACAGACTGGACCACCTGAGAAAGAGGAAAGCTAAAGTTTACACAGATTTTGCAAATCTTCTGAAATATCCCAGAGAACATCAGCAGCAACTACTACGACACATAAAACACTAGATATATTAAGTATCACACATTTGCAAAGAATTGCCTATTAGAACTTTAAATAGGTTCCGCATAAAGCTGCCTACGTGACAGCTACGCTAACAACACCCTGTAAGATGCCTATAAGTAGTCTGAAAAACTAAGTAAAAAATATTTCAGGACAGCTTTGACAGTTGTGTTTTTAGGAGGAGGACAAGCTTTGCCAATCAAGTTAATCAAGGTTTAAAAAAACCCCAAGCTCTGCTCATCTGATTTTCCATATATGCAAAATGCAAACTAAATTCCTTCATGGCAGAAGGCTGAGTCTGGTAAAGTATCAATCATATGTCACTTTGCTCAGATAGCTCTGGCACCATTCCTGGTTTTACGGACGAAATGGAATAACAAATTATTCCCAAGACTTTATTTTGAAGAACAAGGTGCAAGATTTTTCTATAGTAAATATTAAAGCTCTTCTATAAATTATAATCCACAACCGCTTTAGGAACTTCCTCCAAGCTGCTCAACTTAAATAATTCAAGATGCGCTGTGATTCCATGTATTACACGTGCATCTGCAAAACTGTGCTGCCTTTGGGAATTTCAAGGGCAGGTGCATCCCTGCCAGCTCCTCTCCATTTTGCGAAGCTGTCACTGCCATCCTATCTCTGGATCTGGACTTCCCTTCTCCTCTCTCCAGTTATGTCTCCCTCCACAAAGGTCTCCATTCACTTTCAACTCTTTTGACTAGAAACTGTCAGCACAGCACCCTTGAGATCCAAAGACAACATGTTACCACTCAACAAGCTCAAAAGTTGCTTTAGGGGAGAAAAAAAATGCAGGAAACTCAGGGAAGGTCAAGGCATTCCTTCAATATAACATTTAATTAACCATCCTAAAATCTGACCTAAAATGAAGCTTCAAGAACATTTTTTTTCCCCTTTAAATAATCTTCATCTTACTTTCCTCACCTCTGAGCATGCCTCAAAACTGTCTGACAACACAGTGCCCCCACCTCAGCGTCTGCATCCTTGGCATTACAGCTCCAGGTACCGACTCTATCGGTTATCATCTCCGACAGGAGCACAGAAGAGAGACTGGATTTTAAAATTTAACAGACACACATGTTTATAACCTGGACTTAAATTTACAGAAGCCTTAAACTCAGGCAGGCAAAAAAAGAAGCTATGTTAAATAACAAGTTCATATAATATTTTCAAGGATTCCTATGTTCTGACTCATCCCCAGCTGAAATACCTTGACCAGAACTACCTCTTTAGACTCAAACTGTAATCAGAATGTATTTTCAGTTCTAGAATAAGTACTTAAGACAGTATCGTCTGTCATTTGGATACACCTATTGTTTCTATGCAGTTTTAAAAGCAGTAGCACACGAACTCAGCCTCAGCTTGGTCTATACAAAGCAAGTTGTCCGTACAGCAGAACACCTTTCTGGGATTTCAAATTTCCACCATCATAGGTTTTGATTCCTCCTTATATTCAAAGCGAAATAGACGTTTCAAAAGAAAATAGACTTTCAGTTCTTTTATTCTCGCTTTCCTACTATCACTTGACATACCAGCACCCCCCACACACTCCCCCAGCTGAGAACACGGGTGACAGACTTACCCTGAGCAGTTTTCCATTTGAGAGCTTCAATCCCAATCCAGAATTCAAGTCAAAGAAAGATTTTACAAAACTCTTGCTTTTCCACTAGAATCCCTATAACCAAACACTCTCCTTCCCTGCATGTCTTATAAACCACAGTGCTGCACTGAACGCCAAGCAGAGCTTAAATCTGAAGCCCACTTTCCTGCATCTGAACTTATGGAATAAAAGTTCAGATGTGGCTGAAGTTTAAGATATTCTCAGCAAATTGGGCAGAACTTCTGCAGGTCTAGAAACGTGGAGTTCCAAACAGGAAAGAGTAAAGTTATAGGACACCCATTACCATCCCAGCACCTAAAAATTATCAGGTGCCCACACAGGTTTCCTCAAGAAGCTAGCCCACCTGAAAACATCTCTACAAAATATTTAAAAATACACATACAATTATTTTTTTTCCTTCACGAAATACAGTATCAATCATATAGGTGTATGTTCATGCATCTTCTAGCAGCAGTCATGACCAAGGTAAAACTGCCAAACCTAACTAAACTTACTGTGAAACCTTTCCTCCCTCTTTTTAATGCAAGAGCACAATATTTACAAATGAGTACAAGGTAAGAGAAAACGTTCCTCTTAATTTCACAACACGACTGGTTTAATGTATTAGGTCAGTCAAAAAAAATTTAGCACAACTGAATGGTGCTGCAACACCTTCTGATGTCTCAAAGGAGAACAAGTTTCTTAATTCCTAAGGTGGTGTTAATACACTCACCTGTATGACTGAATTCAGACAAGGGTGGGGTTTTTTGTTGTTTGTTTTTTTAAAGAGCAGTTTATTAACTGATTCTCCATGAAAGGAATTAGCACACAGGAATACACGCTCTGGTAAGGCAGCAGGCAGAGATGTAGAAGACAGTTAACAGACTCGGGGTGTCAATGTGGAGTGTGCAGAAGTCCCAAGGCACAGTAGCGCTCGTACAGGGAACGAATGAGATTTTAGTCTGGAACCTCAAGTTATTGATGTCTTCATCAGACCAGCCCAAACCTCCACCAGCCACTAAGTGCTTAAAGTTAATTGCTTGGCAATTACGCTTTTCATCAGTAAGCAATTAGCACTTCAAGGTTTTAAGTGCCCAGCACTGGCTCTTCCCAGAATTATTAGGGGTCTGGGTTTGGCTGGGGAAATCCAAGCACCACGCGTGGACCATTCACCACGTCAAACGCCATGGCTGCCACACCGGTTCTGGCCGAGGCAGAGGAATCGCTGTCCCCTGCGCAAACTTAATTTTGATAAATTAAGCCCAGGAAAGCAGAGGAACCCCATGCCCGCATTGCCAAAGGTCCCAAGCAGAGCTAGAAGCGTATTTCTAGCGACCTGCAGCTGGCATGATGTTGTCACCAGAAATCTGATAGAGAAAACTCTCAAGCAAGACAGTGGGATGTTGCTGTACATCTCCATACAAGAACTACTAAGCGGTATTAAAATAACAGAAACCACAAGCCAAACATAGGCAATTCAGCCACTTTCAACAACTAGAAGCCCAATCGCTGGAACACTGCTTTCACAAGAGCCCATTTAACTCCCATTAGAAGCTGGCCCAGCTCTTTCATCCTTTACCCGTATCATCAGAGGTATATTTAAATACACACATTTGCTTGCGCCCCGGGTTTGATCAGTCATGGCAACAAATATCACCTTTAAATAGACTGGACAGCATTTGCAGACCTGTGCTGGGAGGGATTGTTTTATATCCACTCATTAACTTGCATTTATCTACCTACACATGCGTGACACTATTTGGCCATTCAGAAAGGGAGTGATTAAACACACTTAGCTTTCAAAGCAATGGGTATGATAAGACGTTTTCAGTAAGGTGAGTCATTTAAACTACATCACACCAAAGTACTACTTAGATTTTGTTGTATCGTGCTCAGCTGGAAGGAAAAACAGACTTAAAAAACCCAGGACCAATTAAGAACCATGAATAAATTACACACTCAATCCCAAGAGCTCTGGATTGAATTATGTGGGGTTTTGGTTGGAGAGGGCACCCCGTGTCCCATGGGGGCCCTGAGAGGTTATGCTCCCTCGGTTGCAGCACGACACCGGCCTCTGCTACATGACCTTAGGCAGAAAGCGTGCCCCAAGAGTGACACGTGAGGAGACCCTGTTAATGGCAGTTGTCTACAAGGAGAAATATTTGGGAATTGTCTACTGAACCTGCCTGATTACTGCCACTTAGTATGTCCAGTGCGCTGCTGTAGGAGCAAACTGCTGGGTTTTGCTCCCTGATTATTCTCAGGCTGCTCCCCAGGACGTCCCCAGTAGCCAGCCAGGGATATATGGCCTAAAGAAAATCACTGTAAGGTAGACTCAAACACGGCCTTTCCACAAACCTAACGATTTAGTGACAGAATACAACAACAGACATAGCCAGTTCCCCAGGGGCAGGCCTGAGACTATTCAGTATTTTATTATTAATAAAATACTATGTGACTTACTAAGTTACAGACTCACCTGCAGGTAATACTTGGAGAGACAGCAAGCAAGTCAGGAGACAAGCTATGGTATGATCTTGATGGACCAGAGAAGCATTAAAAAAATAATAATTAGAGAGCCCACCAACAGGGACGAATACACAACTTATACACCGGACAGGCAGGAATCCTCCCTTGCACAAATGCAAAACCGGCAGCAGCCAGCAAGGTGGCACTCCACAGAAAGCAGCTGAGGTTTACTAAGGAGCACATGCTGGATGAGTCAACAACATCCCACCATCGTGAAAAAAAATAAACGTCGTCCTGGGGTAGATGCCCAGGAGTGCTGCATATCAGACACGCCATGCGCAGCATGGAAGGAGTCCAGATGGAGCAGGCTCCAGCTGGCCCATGTCTTTCCCTGCTGTGCGTAGTAGTGGACAAGCAAGGGAGCAGCGAGGGTGAAGGACTTGGAGGTGACCAGCAAGGAGAGGGCGTAGGGGCTTACATCATGCAATTAAAAAAAAAAGGGTGGAGAAAAAAGTTCTTAACATGTAAGAAGATGGCAATAGGGCATTCTCTAGGGAATGAGAGCAGAAGGAAAGGACTGAAACTGCACTTAGGGAGATTTAAAAGCCTGTTCCTACATCTTCCCTTCCTGCTGGGCTAGAAAAAGCATGAGATTGCCTAAAGAAGTTGAAGTTAAAAAAAAAAAAACAATTAGAAGAACATCTGTCAGCAACATTTTGGTACAATTCATCCCCTGTCCCATAGCAGGGCTGACTATCACCACTCCAAGTTCCTTCTCTATACCCACTACTGCCACCAGTACACATAAATGGGGGCCATACAGCTAGCAAAGGCCTTTAAAGCTTGATTGCTATTTTCACCATTTATTTTTAAGAGCACGCATGTTCAGTATTGCATTTCTCCCCAACTTCCACATCCATCTAGCACCACAATTTCACGCTAACAGCACTTGTCATAAGACTGCATTAAAAAAAAAGCTAGTTTACGCAAACAAGTGCTGCGGTAACTCTATACCGCACTGCCATACTACATGCCACATGTTACAAGAGAACCACCAGAAGCGGTTCAGCTCACATAGAACACAGGCATTTTCTGGTACAGATAAACTCCTGAGCACCAAGAACTACAGTTTGCTTTGAGACTAAACAGTTTCATTATATGACTTCCAGCTTCAATGCAAATCTCACCTACAGTTACTCTGATTTTATTCATAACTGGACATTTCCCATGCAAACTTGTGGCTACAAGAGGGGCCCATTTAGACATTTGCTCCCTAAGCAGAGACACTGTCTCATCTCGGGGGGAACTCAGCAACAAGTCTTTGAAGACTTCCATTTTCACGTCAATGCAGGTCACCATGAAGCCAGCATGAATTCCAGAGGATAAACCATCAGATCTCTGGCAAAGGAGCATAATTATAACTTCCTCTTGGGAACCACAAAGCTTTTAACACTTCAGCCTAATTTTATGGAAATGTCATGGGTGTCTCCAACTGGATTTTCAGGAAGGTCCCTTGAAGTCAGGCTGTGGTTTCAAAACATCTAAGCGTGCTGAGTACTGGGGACAAGAGTCCTACAAGTGCTACACAAGCTGTTCTTCACAAATGAGTGCTCTGATACTTCGAAGACACCCCCCATGCTTCCTCCAACTCTGGCTTCAAAGAGAATATATTCATAACGGGGAAGAAAAAGAGTAAAACTTTTGAGGAACTCCTAGCACCGACAAGTGGAGAAACAAAAAGATAATCAGTATTATCCCTTGATTGTCAACTACAGGATTTGAGAACATCGAGATGCTCAACGCATGGGGCAGATGGATAGGGAAGAGAAAAATTGCCCTCATACATCCCAGTCACCAGCACAAGAGCACTAGGGTAAAAGATGCCAACAGTTTAGAGCTACAGACTCCAGCCAGCTGGGGTACAAGCAGACAAAATCTGAAGCTAGACCATTGTAAATCTGACCGGAGAGGTGATCAGAGAGGGATGCCTGCAGCTGCAAGAGCTGCCAGCTGAAGCAGAGCCAAAGTGGCAGCGGGAGACGCTCGCAGCTACCGGTCAAACAGCGGAAGAACTGGTAGAAAGTTTCCAGGAGCTGCTGGAAGATAGAAGAAAGCTGCAGCAAGCTCTGCTTTCCCATGCTGTGCCCAGACGTGGAAGGGTAAACAGCTGATAAGGAGGTATGCACCGCAAAGCCACCCGCACGAAGAACCGTGCTACCCTGTAATCTTAGCCCCAAGGACAACTCCCAGCACCCGTGCCCAGATGCCCACCTCCCCGGAGCCAGTTTGGCCACTGGCAGCCCAGATCTCTGGAGATTTGATCCAAAGAGGATCTGATGCTGGACAACAGCTGCAAAGAGCTTTGAGCTGAGGAGTTTCTGCCTCATATTGCAGTTACAGTGCACAAGGATACAATATACCCATGCACGATATCCCCAGATAACAGAATTTCAGCTCCTGCTTCAGCTATTTGTCACAGTAAAACATTTTAAGCCCAAGCATGCTAGCAGCATTCTTTAAACTAAAATGACAGATAATATCCCGTTTTAGAGCTCCAAAGTGAGAGCCTCACTACTCATTTCAATAACCAAGATAAACATTTTATTTAATGGCTGTATTAACAGGCAGAAATACACTTCTCTTCGGAAAGCAAGGCAGACTTGCAATTCTGGCTTCTGCAGAATTTAAACTCTCAATTAAGGATGAGTTCCTCTAAATGGGGAAAAAAACCCTTCACTTCTAAGCAGAAAGCAAGCACAAATTCTGCCTTCAAGTCTCCAGACTGCTCTGCTGCTTCCCACCCTGCTTACAACTTTGCCGTGCAGCATGGGAGCAGTAGTAGAGCTGAGCGATGCTTCTCAGAACCCCGCAGACACAGAGCATGCCATGAGTCCTGTCGCTTCTCTGCTGTGGTCGACACAGCCCGCTGGCAAGATCTGCAAAAGGTAACAAACACCAACAAACCTACACGGCCTTATGCTCAGTCTAACCTTACGGGTTTCCTTTCATATCTCTGAAAGGATAAGCATGCTTGAGCTGCTAAGTGTCTGGAAATTCTCACGCCTTGGGTAAAAGCTGAGCCCTCAGGGCACTGCAGCACCTTCAGTTGGTCTGAGTGATCAGAAGCAAATATCTGAATAGTCATCCGCTTTCCTGCTCCTCAGGCAACGCGTATCACTACTACTGCCCTCCAAAACAGCACAGAAATACACCAGTGTGCGGCACTAAGATGCTTTGTTGCTCTTCTAGCACAACCAGGACACTGATCCTTAATTTACCTAAACACTTTCAACTTTTATTTTTGGGGGTGTCTAAATATGCATATAAAGACTCCTTTGGGTAGAACAGGAAGAAATCATTTACAGCTTGCTTTGTTCAGCTGAGGGGCTACACGGGTTTTTATATGGCTGCATGAGTTTTCCAGCCTGCTAGAAAGGAAAGAAAATTAGGATTGCACTATACAAAACCATAATCTATATGGGACAGTGTAAAGCTCTAAGAGCTGGAATGAGACCTCAGGGGCAGCACCTGAAACCACTTTGCTTTTTTTTTTTTTTTTTAATTTTAAAGTAGATTATGTTTCATTTACACACAACATAGACTCCTCCAAGAGGAACTATCTGACCTCGGAGTACTCTAAGCACTGCTCTACATAGGTTATCACAGCTAACTAGGTTTTAATCATGTTTAAGTACTGAAAAGTAAAAATGCTGCTGTTGCATTTGCTTCCCTGCCCCTCCATGGTCCATTTCTCACCACTGCCTCTGATGGTTTCCTTGGAAACATATGCAAGCTTAAATTGGATTGACATTCACTTAGTGGACAGATGGAGTTTGGAACAGCCCCGTGGCTGAAATTCAAGGCCGAGTCTTGGGATATGTCACCTTATCAGTACAAAAAAGACCTCCCCAAGTTCCCCAAACCCCCAAACTTTGTGGAAAGGTTAAGGATCACCTAATTATTCAGTAATGAGCTTCGAGGTGGCATCTCAGGCAAGGTCAGCGATTACCCATTATGCTTGCATGAAAGCATTGGGCTAAGCACGCGACATTTTTGTTTGGAGGGAAGGATTTAATTTTTGTTAAGCGCCGAGAAAACAGAGGAGTTCTTAAGCTCATTAGTGGTTTCAGGCAGGACAACTGATGCAAACCACACGTATGCCAAGCGCAGACAAGAGCCTTTCACAGGTAGCGATGCACTATCTGCACTGTAATTATGCTATCTGCATCAAAAACTTTGGTGCTAGGCTGAAGTTATTCCTAATGACTGATGCTGACCCACAGCCCCCATGCAGAGCTGCAGCCCCCTTCTTCCCCAGCACCAAGAGGGGCAGGTTTTTTATCACACCTTTATAGCCCCGGAGGTGTCAGGACTGCAATTTCAGCAAAGCTGGTAATTTATTCTGATGTGGGAATTATTCCCTGGCTCTTCTTCCACTACATGGGAAGAAATGGAAATGGCAAGAAATGAAAATGGCTTTTTTTTTTGAAGGCTGGCTAAACAGTGCTTTCCCAATCATGCTGTCCTCTTCTAACAGGATTTGAAAGGATTCACCTCTTTGCAAACAGAACGCAAGAAGGACAGTAGAAATCCCAAATAACTACGTTCCTAGACATCTTTCATGAAATACAGCATCTAAGAAAGGGAGAGACAAGATGACAGGGCTCTCATGAGGGAAAAGGGGAGCAGACAGCAGTCATTACATATTCTGCCTGCCAGGCACTCTACCCAGCATGTGCTTGGTTATTGTACGTACCACCTCTAGATAACTGGGGATGTACAAGAGAGTTGGGGTTACTAAGTGATTGTTTAGGGCACAAATCCCCCAAATGCACGCAAAGTGGTTCACTTCCACTGCTCATGCAATTTGCTGAAATCTAAGGAATTCCCAGTTTGGAATTTACCTGTCCAAGTCGCCAGGATTTTCATACCTGTCCTGCCACCTGGCATTTAGCCAGGATTTTAAGAAAACCTCCTCTTCTCTGTCTACACGTGATTATAGCTGCCAAATCCTCTTCCTTTGCTATCTTGCTCACCTTGGAGAAATCTGCTGTGTCTCCTTTCTCTGAGCCACCTCCAACCTTGCTTTCCTGAACTGATTTTGACCGAGCTAGACAAACAAAGAAACAAAACCAAACACGCCTCTTGCATCTGGTTTTTGTTTTTTTCTAAATAAAAAACAAAAAACTCCTGCTGTCCACTAGTTTCCTTCACAAGCCTGTGCTTTCCTCCTCCTTCCAAATCTTCCATGCTTGTCAATATGTGATTATTGCTGCTTATTCCTCACTGCCTGCATTCCCCCGGTCCCTCTCCATCCTCCCTCTGCAGAGGGAGATGCCTCAATGCCCCTCTCTGCTCCCCCCACCCCCTAAATCCGTTTCCTTTTTATGGTATTCCCAAACCTAAATCAGCAAGAATGCGCTCAATCTGCCAACTGCCCTAATACTTACAGCAAGTGATCATGTAACACCGTCGCTCTCGCAAAGCGTCGAGCCCCCTCCATTTTAGGGTCTAGTTAAAATGCTCTTTAGTTTAAAGAACTTCCCCGGGCGAGGATTCGGCATGCGAGGGTGCTTCCCGGCTCGGGCGGCATCCGCCTGCTCTGCGAGCAACGTGCTGCTGCAGCTGCTCGGCCACGCTCCCCGCAGCAGCGCCTTCTCCCTTCCAGCCTGCAAAAGTCAACTCAACCATCTTTTCCTCACATGCCTGTAACTCCCAGTTTCTTTTCTTCGCTGCCAATTTAAGCCTATTCCAGGTATTCTGCAGGCACTCGAAGATACAATGAAGACAAGCGGCAGAGGATAATGCTGTACTGCGTGAAGGCAGGCTAAAGCTTGCTATTTTCAGTGCTTTACACAGGCCACAGCCAGGAACAATAGAAGGCCATGCATGGTGTACGTACGAAGCAGCACAGTTCAGCGATGCCCATGTATCTCGATGCTTCTCTAGCACTGCTATTTTATTTAAAAGATGATAATTCAGACGCCGAAAAATAAGCCACCAGCAAAGCAGTTTTATTCAAATCAATGCTAGGAAAATGCCTCCTTTTTATTTCTAAGAGCATAGTAAATAATTTGAAATATTGATACACATGCAATCACTAAAAGCCAAGATCTTTTCTTAAAAAAAAAAAAGACAAAAAAACCCCAATCAAGCCTGCTGAACTGGGCAAGCTGTATAGTTTCAAAGCTGAGCATGAGAAAGCCCTTCAAAAAACTGCTTGAAGAACAATGGGTTCCAGCAAGCACTCCTGTGATGTGGCTTACAAAGGGAGAAAAAAAAATATAAAAATCATAATTTTCTTGTTTAGTCACACCTTTGTTCAAGAGAACTGGGACACGAGGAATACAGCAACTGGCAGCTCTGAGCCGAAACATCATCTTATTCCTGAACACGACACATTTAACAGAAATCCCACGCTCTTCAATGCCAAAACCACGCCAGTTCAGCCACGCAGGAGCCCACCTGCTTCACGTGCAATTTCCAGAAGCGCTTACATCCACAACACGTAAGACGGCACCCAGACAGCAGGAAAAAAAGCCCACCCGGTCTGCATTACACTCCTTTTGGCAGGGGAAGGAGACAGCCACAACACACACACACACATCCCAAAGCCTCCCTCGCTCCGAGCCGCTCTCCAGCACGCTGGCCGTGCCGCCCCAACGCGGTGCCCAACGCGCCGACGAGACGAGCTGACGCCCTGCCGATGCCACGAGACTCTTTTTTCCGTCATGGTGCTCGGCCACACGTGTTAGAGTAAACACCTCTCGAAAGCCCGAACTGCGAGTCTCTAAACACGCTGGGAAATTTAAACGGCAAAGGAAGGAGAATTACAAAACAAACGATTGAAAGCAGCCCTCAGCAAGAATTCAACCGAGCACCTTTAATGAAGATGCACTTAGATAATCTAAGTTGGAATTTTTAAAAAAGGTGATAAAAGCAGCATTCCCAGCCGTGCAACACGTGAAAAGTGTAGACATAAGGCCCTGAACACGCTGTGCTCTCAGTTTGCTCATGTGAGCTGACACTCATTCCTTCCCCATCTTAATAGGTGTTTATTTGCTATACTCCACCGCTAACGGCACAGCTCAGACACCAAGTGCAATTGCTCAGTGCCACTGGACTTACGGCATGTTATGCTGCGTATTCCCACAATTTTTAACTGGCTAAGGAAAGACACACTCAGTTCCCCATCGCCAAGAGGCCGTTTGACACCTGCCTGAGCAGCAAGCAGGCTCACACCTAAGAGAACCCAGGCAAAAATCAGAAGCGTCCCTCATCTTATATTTGACTTGCACAGAGTTAACCACCACATACACCCTCTATGAAAGATTTCATTAAATTCAATCTATATCAGTGATTAGCTGAATATGGGAAAAATAACTGCTTCTCCAGACAAGTCATCCTCATTTTCAGCTACATTTCGCCAGAACCAGAGAGCAGCACTGCCATCCGTCGTTGAGGGGCTTTCGCTACGATTTAACTCGAAATATCCTTTGGAAATTTTATTACTGCAATATTGATAGTTCGGAGATTTTAAAAAGAGGTTTGGGTTGCTTACTTCACTCAGCTGACCGCGCTTTCACATCTCGCCAGCTCTCCATACTCTCTCCTATTTTGTATGGGTTTTCACCCACATTGCAAGAGAAGAAATAATATGTAACAGATCAATTAAATTCCAGTGGCACAAATATTGACAGGGGACAGAACAGGTGCAAAATGAATTCATTTTAAATCAGATTTGTATTTATTCTTCTTAATGACATTCTCCAGTTTAACTTTTTAACGATAGCATCAGTTCCTCATTTTGCTTTACAGCAAGATAAAGATTTCCATGGTCCTGTTCCTCTAGTGGAAGATTTTTTTTATTCCCATGTGAAATATCACTGCGACTCTACTTTATTCTACTTTTTTTAATAATAAAACTTCACGCTAGAATATCAAATCCGAACAGTAACTGGCTGAAGGCCTATTGCTTTGTCCCACACAATCACGTTTCTTTCCATCTTAAGAAAGAAAACCAGCAGTATTACATTTAAGTGCATTTTCCCCATTTAAAGGATATCAGTTGCCAGTACAGGGGTTGCAAGTGCAAAAGCTTAGAGGGTTAAATCACAATGGTCTTGTTACAGAGAACTCATTCACTTAGAGTAGCAATCTGGCCATGAATTTTAATATTTTTTGTCATTAAAAAAACAAGCCTTTGGCCCAAATGAAAAGGAGATTGCTGCGCTGGACAGCTACGAGCATTTCTGAAGAAACCCCCTCTGCCCCAAAGCCTTACAGTCCTCACGCTGAAGCAAGGGGCACAATTCCCCGAGCACCATCTACAAAGCATCCCTTTTTTTCTCCCCTTAAATGCAGTTTGCATCCAGAAGCTACGAACACTCCCCAGCCTTCACACTTAGACAAAATACCTGACGACAGACACAAATCTCCAGCCGCAAATATAACCAGTTTACTTGCAGCTCACCTATCACCTGCCCGTACACAAACACACTGCAAGACGAAGCAGAAGACCAAAACAGACCGTCAGAAAGCCCACCGGACTCGGAGGAAAGCCCCTGGGACTACCGAACTTCTCTAGCTGTCACTTACCCGGCTACCCTGGCCCATGACAGCCTATGGTACGAAGCGCACAGCTTGTGTTTGAAGCTATTTTTAGTTTTACGACTTCTTTGGGGTGTTTATTTTTCAGTTTCTCTATTTCCCAGTTACCTGAACTGCCATTTCATGTATTATTAACAATATGATAGTTGTGACTTAATTAGTTCGGCTGATTGGGCACGAAGCAGGGGTTGTTCCTGTCATTACTTCCATGGGGTGTATCGTCATGGTTAACTGAGTATTAGATGGGGCAAAAAAAGCCCCGCACAGCTCCTTTTGGATGCAGTTTTTGCACATCTGAGCATACCTTCCTATTTTTGCAGCACCAGATACAATCATTCATTCATTTTCTCGTGATCTGAACTTAACACCAAACGCAAGCATGCCTTTGCCTATGATTTCTAATTATTTTTCAGTTGTTTACTTTGGATAGATTCGCTGGTAAGGGCTTATTTTCAGTGCTGCAGTAGTATTAGAAAAGCATTTGCTGAAGGGTGTATTTCCCCCAAATAATCACCAAGCGCTATCTAAATCAGGCATCCACAGACTGTACCAGCACACATGTCCCGTGGTCCGCAAAGCCCCTGAATCACAGAGTAGCAATTAACACCATCACAGCAAACAAAATTAGCTTACGTATTCTGCCCAGAGAGGTTAAAAAAAAAATAAATAATAAGGCTGTCAGACTAGAGACAGAAAAGTGATGCAGATGACTGGCAAGAAGGACAGAGCATCAACGTTAGACTAACTGATATAGTTGGATGAGAAAACTTAAGCAGCTTCTGAAGTAACAACATTTCTGTTCCAGGACCAAGGTTGTGACTGTTCTTCCCCCAAACACTACATTTCTAAGTGGCATTATACTATTCTGTGCAGTTGTCACCACCAACCCACAGCAAACAGAGCATCCAGGAAGGATCCACTCTCACAAAGTTGAGGGAATTATTTTCACCCGCAGGTTTGGCGTTTTCCAGCTGATTTTACATGTATAAGCAATGCTACACTTCACCGTGGCAGCAATTCTGTTCTGCTCGAGAACAGCAGTTGGAAAGGCTATGCTGCTGCTCCATTTAAAATGCTGCACTGGATTCATTAGGAAAACAAACAGAAATCAATGTTTAAATCCAAAATGTCCTGTTAAATCAGACTAACACAGTTTCCTATCTCAAGCAAATATTTAGACAGTTCCAGCTGAAGCTCGAGAACGATTCAGGTAGCCAGGACATGACAAACGTGAAGGATGGTTCGGGATGAATATGTTAGCAGGATATTTCTGCTAAAGCGATCAGCAGTGTGCTGGTATTTAAATCACATTAAGATTTCAAAAGCATCAGTCTATCATACAGTTCATATCACCCTACCTCTCACAACCGTAAGGACTGGAAACCTTAAAATAAAAACCCGAGACCCCAGAACCCAGTCCTGCAACCGCAGCACCAAAGATCACACAGAGCCCGCCAGTCTGGAGCGAGCGCTTTCTAATTGTGGCAAACTGATGGACAGATCAATTAACCAGGCTAGCAAAAGCCCAGAAAAGCCTTTCGCTTTGAGGTTCGCCTGCTCCTGACAATGATGACTTCAGATGGAGAGCGAGCACGAGGGGCAGCTGTATTCTTTAAAACAAAACCAAACCAGAACCTCTTTCAGATAAGCACTCGTGGAAAGAGAAAGGCGGGGGGGGGGGGAAGAGAAGGCAAACAGAATACATCCCAAATGCTTGTATTTTTCAAGTTTTCGTGGCTGCTCTTTTGAAAGAGAGGGGGTCCCAATGACTCCCCATGCCGGGGCGGGGAAAGGGACGGCGGGGCACAGGCTTCCCTGCGTCGGCGGCTGTCTGTCGAGCAGTAGCCCAGAGAGCACTTGCTAGTCTGCTGAGATCTGCCCAGTCACATGTGCTGGCTCCTGCGCCTTGTAGAAGCAGCTGGAAAAGAGGGAGCCAGTGGAGCTGCCTCCATTAGGAGCTACCGCTACACAAAAGGAGAAGAGGAAACAAGCTCTCAGCCACCGGAGCTACCGACAGGAAAAGAGAGATGTCCAGGGCCAGGGGAAACACACGGCAAGTGCGGCCGAGAGGAGGCCGGAGGGGGGTTAAAACACGACGAGAATGAAAACTCTGCCACCGTCCCCCAAAGAGGCTCCATGCCACCTGCGCTCACGCAGATACACTGCTGGCAACCTGCGCGGCATCGCCCATACCTTACCGCAAACGATGAGAAAAAAGTCCACGAACTTGCCCGGTCCATTAACGGCCATCCAGACGAAGGGGGTTTATTTCCACACTCAGGCGTGGGGGTCCGTGTCCCCCCCGCCCCCCCCCCCCC
>NW_010972613.1:1187442-1187798 GCF_000737465.1 Haliaeetus leucocephalus | reverse complement strand
CCCCCCCCCGCCCCCCCCCAAAAAAGCCACCACCAACCCACCGCCACGTCCGCCCTCTGCAAACTTCTCGATGGGCAGAGCTGGTTTTGCTCTCGGCTGCCGCCTCGAAACAGAAACACCCTCCCCTGCCCCAGGAGGGGCCGGCACGGAGGGAGCCGGAGGAGAGCGGCTCCGCCAACCCACGCTCCCGGCGCTTTTCCCCGGGAATCGCCTCCAAACCGGCGATGTCGAGACGAACCCTCACCTTCCCCTTAGGCTAAACCGCTCCTCCCTTCCCCGGGGGGGGTCCATAAGCCCCCACCGAGTCCCGCACCGGTTCGGGCTCCCGCAACTTCCCCGCTCCGCAGGCCTGCCCC
>NW_010972613.1:1175672-1186440 GCF_000737465.1 Haliaeetus leucocephalus | reverse complement strand
CCGGGATAAGCTCCGCGGTGCCGGCTTCCCCACACACACACACAGTCCCCGAGGGGGCACAGCCGAGCTGTGGGCACCGGGGAAGCCCCCGACCCCGGCGGTTTACCTCAGGACGGGGAGCGGTGAGGCGGGCGGTCCCGCGCTCTCCTGTCAGCGCCGCGCCGCTCCCGGCTACGGGGAACGGCGGGCACCGGCGGTTTCCCCCAGCGGAGCCCGCTGTCCCCGAGACGCCTTCACACCCCGGAGACGTTACCAGGGTCTCCCCCCACCCCGGCCCGGTGCCCGGCGGCCTGGCGGGCGACGGCAGCCGGGCCCCACAGCCCCGTTCCCGCCGGGGATCCCACCAGGCTCGCCCTTGGGGTGTGTGTCCGTCCCCGGCCTTAAACCGAGTCCTTGCATCCAAACTCTGGAAAACTTTGAAGCCCCGGGGCGGGGGTCGGTTGACGGTGTGTGAGCAGGGGGAGCACGGGTGGGAGGCAGGGCGAAGGAGCCGGGGTTTGGGCGCCCGTCGTTCCCACCCGCCTCGTCCCGGGAGAGCCGAGGACGGGCACCGGCGTACGTGAAAGGTCAAGGACCCTCCTCGGCTGGTTGCTCTCCCCCCACCCCTGAGCAGCCCCGTAAGCTGGCATCGGTGAAATGCCCCGCTCCTTTGAAGGGGGGGGGAAGGCCAACGGGGAATTTTCAGGTGCCCCAGAGCTTCCCCGCGTAGCCTGTCCCCACCGGGACACGTCGTGTCCTCACTGGGACGGGGTCCTCATGGACCCCGCCAATAGGCCTGAGACACAGCAGCGATTTCTTCCTCCTGACCAGGAGAGCATCTGTAGCTCTCCATATTATCCTGAAAAAAGGGTTTAAAAACCTAAAGGGGATACAAAAAGCCTTGGCGGTTCTTTCATCAGTGATGCAGTGGTATCTTTGACTGGACCACAGTCTCCTACCACTGAAGTCTCTCCATCTGTTGCAGAATGGGGGTTTTTGTTTGTCGTGTTTCTTTCAAACCTAGAAAACTACTGAGAAGCAAGCAACTAGCACATGGGACAAGCAACCCAGAGTGCAGCAGGAGAGAAAAATACACACACCATGAGTTAAGCCCCCCCCCGCCAAGCCCCGAGGGTCTGCTTGAAATACAAATAAACTGCAAGAAACCCAGGAGGCTAAAATACTTTCTCTGCCCTGTTCCTGTGGTCCCTGGTCCACACAGACCTCAGAAGCAAGAGCAAGACCAGCCTCTGGTATGGTCCTTGCAGGACCTGGATGCTACGCAGGAGAAGATCAAGGGAAAATTCAGCTATTTGGAGACACTGACTCCAAGAATGCCTGGTTTCCTTTGTAACTGAAGTCTGAAGATGAAGTTTCTCTTCCTTCCTCTGCGTACAAGATGAGCGATAAATCCAACCATTCTCCACAATCAGGATTTGCGAGCTCCAAGCAGCAGCAGCTCCCACACGATGACCAAGTAACGCTATGGACAACACTGGCTTGGCAGCACCGACTTCAAGCAGGGTAGCACGCATAGGAAAAGGGACCAGCACTTTTTTCTTGCCGAGTCGAACCGTACCTGATGGTATATCAGTGAATGTGAGCCAGACGGATAAATTGTGCTCACCAGCATGTTTCTGGAGTGCCCCAGGCGAAGAGGAGGCCCATCTAGAGGGTCAGAGCTCAGCACGGGAGACCCCAGCAACAAGCACTGCATCTGAGCGTGACATACAAATAAACCAGAAGCCTGCCTGAAACAAATACTGATCATTGGTGATGCAGCAGAAAAGAACAGAGCCAAAATAAATAACCTTTACAGCTACAACCCTGGAAGCCCACAAGGGCAATGTGCAGCAGCATCTGCACCTTCCCATCGTAGCAGATCCCCTGTTTTAGCATACTCAGAATATAATCCTGTGTGCTCATATAGGACTGAACAATAAGCTTTCCTGGCTGTTTAGGCAGCATTCAAATGGCAAACCACTCATGCAAGGAAGTGTTTATGAGACCACCACCAGATCATTATCTAACGAGAAGTTAGCAAACATGTTACGTACCCAGCAGAACAGGAGGGGTGGAAAAATAGGGATGCCTCCTGGATTTCACTAAAGAGACTGTTTGGGGGGCTGTGACCGTGTTTTACAATGCAGTCACCCTCTCTGTTTAGTCATTCACTGAAGCCTGCACTTGGTGGGGTAAAAGACGCAGCCCCATGCAGGACTATAATTTTTTTTTTTTTTTTTACATAAGTGGGTTTGTGGCAAAAGGACACGACAGCCTGCTCAGTGCTGCACACTCACTCTTGCTCTCCATTGCTTGCTTTAGGGGTTAGCAATTCTCCTTAAAAACACTCTTATATTACCCCATTTCACTGCTTCCTGTAGAAGCTGCAGTGTAGAAATGCCCCCTTCGGATGAGACTCTCACACACTCCATTTAAAACAGCCGAGCATCACCAAGAGCCGCTCCAGAAGTGCAAAGCCTTGCCTCTCTCCTCAGACCAGAGCTGCACTGCACTGCTCCCCGCCTGAAAAGCAAAGGCAGCTCATATTGCTGCCAAAGTGCCCCCTAAAAATGACATTTTTAGTAGAGTTCTCCCCTCTGCTGTGAGCCCCAGCCAACAGGAGGGTAATTAAAGCACTGTTGAGCACCAGAGTGAGTTAAATTTTAGTGTAATACAAAGCACACTCATGCCATTCTTTAGGTGTGTTTGGGTGACTTCAGAAATCTGCCGCCTTGGACTCACTTAGCTAAACAGGACTGATACTTGGAGCAGGAAAATGAAGAGACTGGAAATTATAAAGTTTCAGGAACTGTATGTTGCTGCTGTGATGTTCACTATGCAGATACAATAATTTAGCAGGGATGCTCAGGACTGGTTTTGCACAGAAAGAGGACCAGAGCCCCTCAGAGCACTGCTACAAACAGGCTGCTGAAAACTTTCTCCTGCATGGAGCTACCCACAATGAGGCTGCACGGAAAAACCAAGCCTGACTGAAATGGGCTGTTTGGAGATAAAGCATTCACCTGAGGATTCAGACAACCACCCCCAGAAAAGGCCTGCCCATGCCAGGGAGGAGATGGCTGCAGCAGGGTAGAGGTTTTCTCTCCCCAGAAGAGGAGAAGCTGTCCAGGAGGTTGAGTTAGGGGCATGCAGCCCTTGATCCTGCCCAACAGCTTGCTGGCTGCTGAAGTGGTTTCTAAAATCCTCCCTGCTCAGCAATTTGTTTTGTGGGATAACGGTGTAGGTGAAAAATACCTTCCTCGCACTCACACTGAACTCTTGCACTTCATGAAGAAACAGGGCACAGGAATGAACCCCACATTTTGATTAGTTGTTCTTAAATAGCCCCCAACCCACTCCTACCACCATGCTTGGTCCATGTTAGGCTTAGCTGATGCCATATTGCAACTCCAGCAAACCCGCGATAAACCTACAGCTTCACAGCATTCAGGAGGCAAATGCTTAGACAAAATTAATGCTGAAGTTTAACAATAAATATCAGACATTTAACAGATGCTTTTCAGTGAAGGTGGAGGTGAGGCCACCTCCCCTCTTGCAGGTGTCCGGAATAGGAGAACATCTGGAGCACGGACAGGTTGAGGATGGAGGACTGTGTGCTCTAGAGCTGTACAAGAGTAGAAAGCACAACAAAGCCATCTGCAGAGCTCCCTCCCTTTTGAGAAACTAATTTATTCTGAAGTGGGGCCTTTCCTTGTCCCTTTCTCAAAGGGATGAGAGGGGGAAAAAAAATAAAGCTAATTGCTGATTACAGAACAATATGGCTGTGTGTCTGCTGTTCTTCAACCTGTCAGCATAGATGCACAGATGAGACATGGGGGTTGTTTTTTTCTTCTCTCATTAACTAGGAAGAGCAAACCACCAAAGCCCCAACACAAGATCTTCCTACCCCGACTTCTGGCCTGTTTTTTGGGAAAGGGACAACATCAAGGGCGGTTCTGCTACCTACTGCCTGAAGAGCAGCAGAACAGGGATCTCCTGTCGCCACACTCCTCCTCTCATTATTTGGGCTACAGCAGCAACTTGCTGAGGTTGGCAAAAGAGGTTGCAAAGCCCCACAGCTGGAGGAGGAGCTGGGGCAGCTCCGGCACCAGCCAGGGAGCAGCAGAGATTAAGGGCCAGGTTTACTCTCATTGCAGCCCTCATCTCAAAGGTAAAGGAAGGGGAAAGAGGATTTCACCACTAAACACAGGGGTACCACGGGAAAAGGATGTTTGCATTTCTTGTCTCAGTTTCAGGAGTAAAAGCTTGATTTGTCCCGCAGGAGCCTAACAGCGGAGAGACTGGGGAAGAGCCCCAGCATCACCCTGCTCACTGCAGATCAACAACCCGGGCCGGGAGAAGGGGTGTTTGCACTGTGCACCCCCCCAGAACAACACTCAGAGCTCTTTTGACCTTCAGGAATAATTGTGGCAAGTTTTAAAGACACAGAAAAATCTTAAGAAGAGGAAAAAAATCCCCCAGCCATGCTGCAAGCACCAAGAAAGGAAGCCTCGAGCGCCGGTGTCTGTGCTTGCAGGAGGCAGTGGGCACCCCTTTCTAGCACAAGTGGGGAGGCAGTGCACCCCAGGAATGCAACACTGAGAGCTTCATGCACACCCACAACAGCACCTGCAAACTGCCCCACTGCTGATGGAAAGCTCCGGTTCCACAGGCGGCTTGCAAACAGGCACGGAAGCTTAAGCAACAGGCTTAAACCGAGTAAGCTCACACACTAAAAGCGACAACTTGCAGCAGTCTGGAGGATCCTGCACCAACTGGTTCCTCAGTCAGGCCTCAGGGAAGGACATGGCTGCAGGGAAGAGCAGGGCGCATCTGCGAGGGGGAGGATCGCCAGCTCCCACCTTTCCAGGCAGCCTCCCTGGCCGCAGACGGGGCTTAAACCCATCCCGTCTGCCTAGGATCCCTGCGGTCGTGCCTTTACGTGGCTCCTATCTGATTGCAGCGACAGGGCTGGGTTAAAACCTCTTCCTTACTCCAGCACGTGTCAGCTGTGGTTGGTCACCATCCCCTGTGGTTCCCTCCTTTTCCAGGCGTCTCTTCAAATGGGCTGGCACCAAGAAAGCATCCCCAAATCCAAATCAGCTGAGTTATCCCATCCCGCCCGAGGTCTCAACGTAAAAAGTCCTTGTGCTGCTCCGGCTCCAGTGGCAAAGAGATGGTTTTAGTGGTCCCCCTCCTTTTCTTCCCCCCTCCGGGTCTGACCCAGTAAATACAAAAGGCCAAATGAATTCCTGGTGGAGCTCTGTTGACTGACTTGGAATTATGTTACACCAAAAAAAACCAAATTGGCTGTCAGTATTTAGGTACGCAGCATACCAGCTGTGGTTACATAGGCAGCTTCCTTTGAGATTTCTGTTTAAACATCAGCTTTTGCTCATTCGTAGTTGGGTGAAATATTTCCTCTTTTCCATCAAAAGAAGTCAGGAGGGATTCAGGCTAGATGAGAGGGGTCTGCCAGCACAGAGCTATCATACATGGTCTGATTACCTACCTGGAAAAATGGCAAATAAAAAGTACTGTATTCGTGTCTCAGGGAATCATCTGCAGGTTTTTAGCTTTTTTACTGCTATGGAGGTTTAATTTATATTTTATTTTAGTTTTAGAAAAGTTGATGCTGCTTGTGTCAGATGCTATTGTCTACCAAGCAAGAGTGCCAGGGAAGTTCAGCCCACGTGCACTGCAAAAGAAAGGGGATTGCTATGCTATATTTCTTATTTCACCTCTCCTCTTAAGACTTTAAAGTGCTTTAGTGAGGAATGTATAAGCACCACTAGCCAAATTTATTGACGGAGATAAAAAATGGAGGGACAATGAATTCTGCTTGAGATGAGCTTGGTGGGGACCAGCACAGCCAGGAAATGAGACCTGGATTAAATTAAAGCAGAAAATCACAGGAGTAAGAGTTAAAAACATACCTAAGTATTATCACGGACAGAGGTGAATGTAGGTGTGTGCTTAAGTATATTGCAAAATAAGGATTAAAACTGAGGACTCTGCTTTATGAGCTGGATTGTGGCAGTGCTAGTGAAAAATTCATATGCACGGGAAGAATAAAATGTTATGCCTTACGTTCCCTAGGTAGCCATTATTTTATGAAGTGTGATTCACAAAAACAGGGAGGCCGGAGAAATCCGAACGCAAAACACATGTCCCAAAAAGACATGATGGGAAAGCAAACAGTAATTATATGACCATCTGCGAACGGCGATGCTAAAGGATGGCGTTTTAGTGGGCTGCAAGCCCTAGCGCAGCTGCGTGCGACGGCTGCGCTCGGCAGGGCTGCAGCGACCAGAGCCGTTCCTTCGCCCCACGGCTGGTTGCTGGGCTCAGGGCAGCGCGTTAGCTACGGTCAGCTTGGGTACGTCAGTGGGAACAAAACCTTCGCTATGATTACAACTCAAAACGTTAACTTTTTTCCTTGCACAGAACTAATACAGGAAACCTAATAAGAAATCCCAAAGGCACGAGCTCGGGCCAATCTGTGTTTCCATAGGAAACAGCTGCATCACCAGTAAAAACTTCAGCCCTCTTCTCTTTGTGTCCCTCAGGTGGACAGGAGCTTGTGCCAGCACACGGACATGACAGGGACATCCCTTGGCATCGCTGCCCGCGGCAGAGGGGACACACGTCTGCTCCTCCATGCTCCCGGGCGGTTGCATTAAGCCAACCTGTTTTGCTGGCTGGGCCGCTGGGGAGGTGATGTCTTAGGGGGAAAAGCGGGGAGGATGAGGGGTGGCAGCTTTTTCAACCACTGCAGCTGGCTCCTCTGCACACTGGCTGCTGCAGCTCTGGCTCCCCTGGCTTAAAACAGAGAAGATCATCTTGTTCTGCTTGCTCATGGTGTTGCACAAGCAGCTAAATATCCATGTACTGTGCTAATGCCACTGCCTCGACCAGGCACGATCTTAGAGTAGGCGAGAGAGCCTCGGGGCAAATGAAGAGCAGGACAAGAGGCTGAATCGGGAACAAAACCCCAGCCGCTCCTCCGTACCAGCACCGACATCCCCAGCGCGCTGCTGTCCCAGGGAACGGCGAAATCGTGGGTTCAGGAGTCAAAGGAAAACAGCGTGATTGCGTGGTGGTTGGGAGCATCCCTGCTCTCCCCACCGACAATTCTGCACGAGCACCGGGGCACCGAGGAGCACTTTGCCTTCAGCCCTCGGCCGGGATACTTGATTTAATAACCAAGTGGTTTGAGCTGCTAAGGCAAATCATCCCTCCTCGGTCTTTCTCCTTGGACTTGCACCAGTATCAGTTTGGGCTACGTTCTCCAACCTGACATGGGTGGCATCGCCATCAAGACTCGTACCCACAAAAGCCATCTCAAATATTATGAGCTGGCTGGGAATTTTGTGACCTCTGCAGAAGAAGCCCTTCTGCTGTTGTAATTTTCAGGTTTGTTAAAAGATGCTGTTGTGCAGAACCTCATTAGTTTGTGGTGAATCCAGCTGCAAATGACTGGAGTTGTGAATTAGCACCTAAGCAGAGAAAACACATGCAAAAAGGAAGATAATGTTTCTCAAAATGGACTTTGCTCATTTATTTTATCATTTGTATCTTCATTTGAATTATTTATGATAATACTTCGTAGTGGTGTCGGTAGTGTATGTTGTGAAAATAATGAAATCCAGTTCACATGAGACTTCACTCTATTAAATTTCTGCAGAAAGGTGAGGAGAGCCTGCCAGGTTTTGCACACTTGAAGTGTAGTAGGGAAGGGAGTTAGGAGGTTCCCTGGTAGTTAGAAGCAGTTTCTAGTTTTCAGCCCACTCTGCTTCCATTTGCATTCGTTGCTCGATGGCCATCTGAAATAAAAACTCTCTGGAATGGGATATTCCTCAGCTGGTGTCTGCACAAAAGCTGATTTTCCCTCAAAGTCCAAGCTGATGCGGCACAGCTCCTTTAGAGTGCACTCACATAATAAGAAAAGCAGCTACGTTAAAAACCTGAAACTGGGGGTGTTTATTCAAGCTCAAAGAAAACCCATTCAGGGGTTTTGCACATTGTGACCTTAGAAGTATTGGTGCGTTGATTGAAACTGGGGTTGGTATTTCCCCAGCTTCCTTATTCTGCTGAGTTTTAGACTGCTGAGCATGCAGGGAATGCATTTATCTCTAGATTGCTCTCACTCATGGATTAATTCTTCAGGCTTTCCAACTAAAAGGTGGCTCAGCCTTTAAGAAGCAATTCAGCCCCAAAAGTGTTTTATAGTGAACCCAGGGCTTTCTTACTCGACAGATTCTCCTCTGCCGCTCTTCACTCAGCACCAAGCTTTAGACACGTGCAAGGAAGATTTAAAATACAGCTAATCCAGATCATGGCTCACATTGATGCACTGGTTTAATTTGAGCAGGTGTACCACAGTTTGGTTATAAACTGAGCAAATTTGGCCTGTGGTCACTGAGACCTCATTAACGCAGGACTCCACGATATCAGGCTTTTTGGAGCACAACCCCCCATACCTCCACCACAGAGCTGCCTTAAGCACTTTATCTCTAATGATGCTCTTGAGGTACCTCAGCGCCTAAGCTTTAGAGTTAAAGACATATTGAAAAGCACCTGGGGGTACATTGGCACAACAAAAATAAACCTCCCGTCACTCCCAGTGACCCTTGGAGGTCCCACCCGATGCAGGGCATGAGGACGTTTGTGGAGAAGCAGTACCAATACCATTAAATAACACGATGGCAGAAAATCAGTGACAACAAACACCATTTTAGGGGTCCAGACTTAGCGTCAGAGCTTGGAGGTCCCTACCATGAGTATCTGAACCCCAAATACCCACAAAACGCCAGGCTCCCGCTACTTGGCCAACCTTTTCCCTGACTCTTCGGTACTACTGCGAGGTGTCGGGGCAGGCTAAGGGAGCGGTGTGTGCTGGAAAGGCCCCGCAGAGCCCAGTCCCTCTGGACCTTGGTCCGTACCACTCCCACGCCAGGATCCCACAGCAAAAGATGACAGCAGCTCTTTGCTCAGCAATAAAATAGGGTGTGAAGCAGCAGCCCTTTGGCAGGCTCTGAAGCAACAGCAAGTGCTGCTGAGAGCGAGACTTCACGTCCGCAGTACTGAAAGGGGCTGAAACCGTGTCATCACCGCTGGAAAACCATCACCTCAAGCCAGATTCTGTTTTCCTGCAGTTTTTTCTTGTCTCGGGGGCTGTGTGCTTGTGCAAAGCATCGGCTACTGCCTACGGGGGCGAGGGCAGGGACACACCCCGTTATCTGGGTGAGTAGTGCTACACAGCGGGATGGGAAACCTCTCACAGGAATGGACACCACAGGGCATCAGAAGATGGCATCGGTATGATTTTTTTTCTAGTTGGAAGACTGTACCAACTCCCAAGGTATGGCATCTCTTGCTGGTCAGGCTTGTGAAGCTGTTCCTAGAGAATTTGTCCCAGTTTCCTGCAATCGAGGTACCTGGCTCCCTGGTTTTTGGTGGGAGAAATCCTGGAGTGCACACACCTGCATCTCGGCATGCCTAAATAGATCCAGCACATTTCTGGGCACATTTCTGCTGTATTGAGGAACTTCTGCCCTGGATTTTCCTAGGCCCCACTGGTCTGCTTTCATGCTATGGAGGAATGGGCTATGCAATATCTAATATATAATATGCTACTGACAAAGGCCAAGATTGGGCAAATCCAGCTATGGCCAGGCAAATCCTGAAGTGAGCACTCAGACTCTCGGGGCTCTGCCTGCCACTCCCTGGTCTACAAAGAATATCATCCTAGAGTCTATCAGAAATTCTATTTTTATTTTAATTTGAAAAGGGGGTTTGCCAGTTGTTTGTGTTTCCATAAGAAACTACACCTTCCTTTGCACACACCATACCTCACCAAAACAGGACGTGCGAGTGATTTCTGTACTCATTTGTTTCAAAACTCTTTCAGGTGTTTAAATTACCATATGTATAACCTCCTTCCTCACGCAGTTCTGCAAAAAGGAGTCTTTCTTGCAGATCATCTGGGAGGAATATACTCACAAGATGTCCTTAGGAAGGTCCAGGATGAGCTAGGAAACTTGCTTTCCTCCCTTTTTTTTTTAAACAAAGAGAAAACATGAAACAGTGAGGTTAGAGTACTTCTGAAACAGTTTTGTATGTAACAAATAAGGAAAATGCTAAGCAGAGCTTTTGCAGGCCACCTCTAAGGCTTCTTAAGAAAAAAAACCCCACGCTATAAAATGAAAATAAAATGCGAATGAAGCACATGCAGTTTGAATATGGAGAGACACGCAACTCTGCAGTGATACTTGCCTTTGAAAATGTGATAGATCTATTCACTGTATGTATTCAGAGCCGTGGGTACTGTTTCCCTGATAAACTGTACTACTGCGTAGCTTTGCTCCTACACGTAAGCTGCTCACCACGAAGCCAGCACGGCTCCAGGACAGCGCTGGATCCTGGTCTAGCTTCATCTGCTGAGTTAGAATGAAATCTTAAATGCAGAAGATTTGTCTGTGTAGATGGATGGGTCCAGCTTCACGTTGGGTCTCTGAGCTGAGCTGGCAAGTGTGTCATGCAAAAGTGCAGGTTTATACAAATATAGATAAATTCAATAATATTATATATACATAGTTTCAGTTGTGTGTATATAACAATTGTAAATGAAACAAATTCTGGCCTAGGAGTTGGAATAAATTTGCTCAGCAAAGGCTCACCTGCCCCCCCGGCTCTCTCCTGCTCCCCTCCACCCGAAGGGGCTCACCCCCTTCTTTGCCCCCCTCCCCGCTGCAAGGGGCGAGGGGCTGTGCCTCTCCCGGGG
>NW_010972613.1:1139874-1175662 GCF_000737465.1 Haliaeetus leucocephalus | reverse complement strand
GGGCGGCGGCCCGGGAGGGGGAGCGGGGCCGGGAGCCGCGGCGGCGGCGTCGGTCCCTCCCGGGGAGGGGGATGCTGTTACCCCAACATATCGGACGAAAAAAGTTCCTTTTTTCTAAAAATCATCCTTTTTCTCTTTTCGAGAGTGGAAGTCTCCCGGGTACAGCTTTGGGCCGGGCTTACGGAAAATGAGCCAAGGCATAAAAGCAGACGCCTGCAGCAGAGGCTTGGCTTTGAGGGGGGACAGTCACCTCGTTAGGGTTTTCCCTTTCTGTGCCCATCAGCACCCACCAGCTTCGTGCGCTCATCTCCGGCGGGGACCTCGGGTGGGTTTTCCCGGCTGTCGTCGCACGGTCCCGCCAGTTTTCCCGACACTCGTCAGGGCGATGTCGGATCGCAGCCGGTAAGCATCCAGAACCATCAACCCCATCTGGTCGGGTGGACACCCACCGCAGGCTTGTTGAAAACCCCATCGAGTCTCCAAATCTGAAAGGTTTGGTTGAGTTATAACCATTTGTTCATTTATTTCTTTTTTGTTAATGTGAAAAAATACGCCGTTCCTAGATGCTTTATTCTCACCTTGTCCCCAAGCTCCCAAAGATGCCCAGCATCCCACTTGGAGATGTTTTCAGCCCTGAGGGTTGTTTTTTGCTCCTTATTTTCAGTAGCTTGAGGTCAGAGCAGCACAAGAAGGAGCCACACCTCCCTGGGCTTTTGGTGGAGACATCAGAAAAAGCTCCAAAAGCCTCATTAAGACAATAACAACTTCTCAGTGGAGGGACAAATTACACATACGCACATCATCTGTTAACCTCTGCTTAATCCCATGGGTCGCAGGGATGAATGAGGGTTCAGCACCCACATTTTGAAGCTCATGTGGGTGCTGGGGAGCATCTGCACCTCCTTCCTTTGGCGGCTGTAGGTCAGGTACCTGGCGAGCAGCAAAAGAGTTAAGATAACAACGGGGCAGTAAGTTTTATGGGGAGGCTTGGAGTTTAGCTGTACAAATCCTATTAGCATTAACATTGGCCGTATGGCTAAATCCTTGCATTCTGCACAGAAATTGAATCCCTGAGGGGCTGGCTTAAACCAACAAATACTCGGAAAGGGAGAGTCGGGAGCAGAGGAAGGTTTGGCCGGGGATGGTGGCTCCTGAGGGAAGTAAATTGGGCAGCACTCGGGGATTTGGGGCTGCCGCAGAGAGTCGTTTCAGTTGTTGGTGGTGGTGGATCCAGAGGGTGTGCAATTAGCTGGGGCAAACTATGTGCCCCAGGTAGGCAGCGACAGCCAGTCTGTGCCCCGAGGGGACAAAAGAGGGGCAGGCAGGGGATGAGCGTGGCCTGAAACGGTGAGAGAGGAGAGAGAGGAAAAGGTAAAAGTGAGGGGAAGGAACTTTGAGTAGCAAGTGGAGAGAAGTGGCAAGAGGAGGGTTTGAGCAGGGGGAAGGAGTGGGGAGAAGCAAACGCAGAAGAGGAGGGGAAAATGGGGAATGTGGAAAGCAGAGGGGCTGGGTGGTGTTTTCGGCAGCTGTGGAGACGTCCTGCCCGATGCTTTTAACTCACAAGAAGACCCAATCTTGGCATAGCACTAGGCAAGAATAAAGCTCTCCTGAGCCAACGGTGGTGGCCGGGGATGGGGGTTTGGTTGGAGGTGCCGGTACCCAGCTCCCTGCCTGCGCATCGGCGGCAGCTGCACTGGGATGGGGCTGTCCCCTCACCCCCAGACTGTAGGAGATGGGCTGATACACGCAAACCCAGCTGGGGCAAACTGCGGGGACAGAGATGTCCGGGAAAGCCCAAACCTCTGGGAGCTTGCACAGACAGTGAGTGTGCTGTCCTGCCAGTCCCGCTTGTGTGCTGTCCTCGGGGGATGATCGGAGCAAGCTTGTGTCTGCAGAAAGGGAACATGGAAACACACATCTCCCTAAAGATCCCAGAAGCACCGTCTTCCAGCGTTTTTTGTGGATGCGACACACAGAGCTGGTTACCCCGGGTCGAAGCAGGAGGGAGCAGTGCAGCAGACTGGATTTCCAGTTCAACTCCCATTTCTGTCCTTTCTCTTGGTTTAAACCCAGAGACTGTAATTTTCAGCACGTGGCTGCACATCCCATGCCAACGTATTCTGGCAGGGATGAGCACCCAGCGTTCAGCAGGTGGCCTTTGGAAAGGCACCAGGCTTCTCTTTAATTTCCCTTCCCACATCTTTCCTTACAATGAGAGAGAAAAAGGAAAGAAAAAAAACGAAGGGGCAACCCACCATTTCCTCCCAGGCTTTGAAACACACGTCAGCATCAGGATCGGTTTTGATCCTGTGGGAAAAGAAAAACCATTGCAGCTTTACTGCCTGGGAATGAGACGTCCATAATGGGAGTCAGGGCCAAGGATTCTCTGCTTAGGAGAGCCCGAAAACCAGGTCCTGTCTCCCTGCCAGCCCTGGGCTAATGGCCATGAGGAGTTTCACGCCGTGGCTCTGCTCTCTGGTCACTTTTGCCTTTTCTTTGCTTTTTTCAGCCCAGGTTTGTCCCCCGTGACGGTGCTGAGCAGCAGACATCACCAAATAACTTGGCATGGTTGTAAACAGCGGAGCCTGCTCAGTGACCGGCCTCCTTTTCCTCGGGAAATGTGTTGGGCTTTGAAGAAGCCACAGGCAGCACTCAGCTCCCTGCAAATAACCTGAGGAAATGTAACAGCGACTTGAATAAAGTTCAGAGGAGCCGTCACGAGGGCTGCACGAGATGCTAACATGGCACAGCTGCACAAAAAGGGCTTTTCTGGGGGGTATAATGGGAAGTCGAGGGAAAATGGGGCTAGTTCGCTCCACCATTCAGCCAGGGAAGAAGCAAGAGGGATGAGCTGAGCGGGTTTTCTCAGCTCATTACAAGTGCATGACGTTTTCCAGGGAAGCATCGGCACCGGTGTCACAGAGGTGTTACCTGCCGGTAGCACGAGGGATGTGGGCTGGTGGGGAAGGAATTGGCGAGTTAACGCTGGCTCGGTGGTGTGAGCACGGAGAAATCCCAGCGTGGAAACACCACGGCGAGGGAGGAAGAGCAGTTTCTCAAAAAGCCGGGAAACTGGCAGAGCCGCTACGGCTGTCGAAGCTGAGGTCCTTTGCAGATGTCCGACAGCAGGATGCGGTGCGGGATGCTGGGGGTGCAGGATGCTGGGGGTCTTTCTGCAGGCGCTGCTCCACAGCTGCAGATGGCCACAGCTCTGGGCTCGGCAGGAGGTTTAAACCAACATCCTAACTGCTGTAGCCCTTGCTAAAGTAGTTATTAACCCCAATATCCTCATTAGATACTCATATGAGGACTTGTACTCCACCAGTCGAAAGTATTCCCTCAGTGTGAAGATTTCTGCTTTTCTGAGATACGAATGTACTCAGAGTAAAGGGAACTTTAATTCATTAAGGCAAATTTTTCTTGAACTCTAGGTTGGCAAGTGGAGCTGACTAAGTCTCGGACAGTGAACACAAGCTCTCAGCAGTCAGGGCAATTACTATCAACAAAATTAATCTGAAGGGGGGGTTCATTCCCCAGGGTGAGAAGCCTTGATACCAAGATAAGGTGTGAGTTCAGCCATCAGACGTGGACTTGGTGCCAGAGTCTGTGGCAAAAGTCTCTCATCAGGGAGATACTGGATGATAATGATCACTCTTGGCCTCAAATTTAATGACCTATTTATTCCTCCAAAGTATCTATGAAGTGTGCTTGGTGGCATAGCCTTGCTTTTGTCCCAGCCTGGCATCCAAAGCAGAGGAATGAGAGGGTTGCTTGTGTTTCTCAGTCCCGAGTTGCTTTTGGCCATCTCCTCCATCACCAGTTCATCGCTGTGGTTTTTGCTGCCTGGTCAGCAGGGACCACCAGGTCATGGCACGTGGTCTGGTTGGGTTTGGCCATCAGGAACGGCTGGCACAGGGAGCCCGAGGTGCTGGTGGAGACCCTGCACTGCCCATTGAGGGGGTGATTGCATTGGAGAAGACCCACCTTGCAACCTAATCACAAATCCTCTGTTTCAGGCAAAACGGTCCTTGCATCAGAGTGCTCATGATGAGAAAAATGTTTTGAGTTGGATAATGCAGGTTAGTGCAATTGTCTTGACCGGAGCGGTCAGGAATTGCTTTCAGAAAGCTGTGCCAAATGCTGGTTTGGGTGGACACGCAGTCTGACAAGCTCAAAAAACCCCAAAGGATTCATGTTTAGCATGGAAACCATGTCAGCATCGATCAAGTTTAAACAAGGTGGGTTGTTAGCACTGTTTGGACAGAGCCTCATATCAAAAGCCATTTATTCTGCTATTACTATTCATTATTCTCTCCAGTGTTACCCTGGATGTTTGAGCTGGGATCTGCCTAATCCCGTAAAGCCCGGCTTCTCCTCGTGCCAGAACGGGGAACAAAGTCATAATTCTCCTTTTGCAGCCTCCCAGGCTGTTGCTATGGGAATGATGCGATGTCCCCCATTCTGCAGTGCCACTCTCCTGCCAGTGCAGGTAGGAGAAGACGCTTTCCAAAGGGAGGACTGCCCTGGATTGAACACTGCGCTTTGACAATTAGCCAGGGAAGTTAGAAATCACTCCATCAAAGTGATGGCGCCGGACTCGCGGGGGACCTCTTTTCTGAATTGTAAATGAAGACCTGAGTGAGCCTGGCTCAGCTGGAGGCATCTAAAGGCACCGAGATTTGGACGTTGGGGTCCTCGGGTACCTACAATTCTCCTGCTGGATTTGTCCCATTTGCAGCTTTCCCCGCTCCTCCCGTGGCAGGTCCCATCCCGTGGTCCCCAGCTCCTCGCCCACAGCTCACACCGCAACACAGGCTTCTTGCTCAGGGTCTCAACCCCTGCGTCTCCTTGCAGACATGAGCCTGCGTCTGTGCTTAAACAGGATCTTGTGGAGACTTTGAAATACAAAAATCCTTGAAAATAACCCCTGGGGATGCTGAGGATGCGTTTGGGTGTGAGGGGCTGGTGGGGTAACCTCTCCCCCGGCAGGACGCACAGACTCCACCTGAGAGCAGCAACACTGATAAATCCTCCTTCGTTTCATTACTGTGGTCAGCAATTGCTGCCAGACCCGCCTCATCCCCAAAAACTGCGGGAACTGGGGCACTGACCTGCTTGGGATGCTGGTGCGGGTCTCGACCAGCCCCATCCTGTAAAAGCATCTTTCTGAGTTTGTTAGAGGAAAAGTTGCTAAAAGGTGTCACTGATGGTGTAAAATTTGGTTTTGCATGGGGGAACTGGGAGTCAGATAAATTTTTAGAGCTAAAATGGGCAACGAAGCTGGTCCTGATGGCGGGCTTGTTCTAACCCAGGGGAGATAAAACTGATTAAAAGTAATGAAGTTACAAGCAAAGAAAATCACTTTCATGTCTGCGCTATAAACTTCCTCCTGAGTTTGGAAATACGTTATACCCTAGGTTATTATCCTGGGCAGTCAGAAAATTTAGCCCATCTCTCCAGGTCTTTCTGGTATTTGTAGGTTATCACGGGGCGATTCGGCGCAGGCTGGAGGGGCTCGCCCTCCCCTCCGCTGCCTCCTCCCTCCCCTGTAAATCTCTGGGTTCTGTTCTGGTGTGGAGCTCTGGGGCTCTGTGAGAGCACCCTGAAATACAGCAGAGATCAGCCCCTTTCCCTTTCTCCCCTCCTGTTTGCCTTCTAGAAAACCCCAATAAAACCAAGGCCCCAAACCCTTGGAAATGGACTTGGGCGCAGGGATGCTCTTGGCCTCAGCCAGCCCCCTGCTGCAAGCAGGTGGGTGCAGAAATATAAGACAACAACTTTTCAATGAGCACCAGAAGGAAAAAGACAAAAAAACTTTAAAAAAACTGTCCAGCCTGCCTGCTGCAAGGTTAGCTTGCCTAGCCAGCACATTCTGCTCATGGCATTGAATATTAGCCAAGTGCTCTAATGCACAGAGAGCTGGGGTGGGGGAGCAAAGGTGGCTCCTTCCTCCCTCCTCCCCTTGGTCCTTTAAACCATAACCTGAAAATCACATTGGTGTGTGTTTAGTCCTATTCCTCACCCTAAATTTGGGTCTGAATATGCAGATCATCTCTGTATCAAACCTCATCGTGCCATTTTCCAGCACGTAAAATTCTGCGCAGCCTCAGACCGCCTGAATTGGTGCCTCCTCACCCCAGCAATGAAGTTTGCTGGTGACGAGGGAAATCCTTTCTGCTGCACAGGGGCTGGATTTGGGAACACGACTGGTCCCTCTCTTGAAAACAACATCCTCTACACAAGGATGTTGAAGGCAGGGGACCAAAACGGGACGCTACAGCAGAGAGAAGATCCTGCACAGGTCTGCTGAAGGCTGGAGCTCTGCGTCGACCTTTGTGGGATGCACAGACACCCACCCGCCTGGCACCGACGCTGCATCCTCGCGTTCCAGCGAAGAAAGGGACGAAGAGAGACGGCAGCCATCCCAGATCAGCCCTTCCCATTGCATGGCCGTGTTACGCACGACGTGTAATGAGCCGCTCCGGAGCTGTAAAGCAGCGGCGTTACACACGCGTACGGCTGCCCAACGCCTCCCCGGTCGGCACTTGCTGGTTTGCAGTGACGGCTGCTTTGGCCCAGTTCGGATTTCTTCAAGAGGCTGGAGAGTTTGCCGTGTCCCAGCGGGCATCATGACAAAACAGCCATCGCCTTTTCCCAGGAGATGTTCCTGCGGCAGCGCCCGCAAAATGTCCCCCTTGTCTGCGGGGGACCCTCCATCCCTATTGTTTGGGAGAGAAATTTTCAGCAAGCTGTGCTGCCTGGTGGGGACTGCGTCCAGCCCAAACGGCCTTATTTCCTTCCCCAAATGTCAGGCGAGACCAGGTCTAAAGCCTTCCTAAAGTCAGGATACGTCCCGTTTGCTGCTGCTGCTTCCTCATCCCTCGGCCAGTTTCCTTGCCAAAGAGGGAAATTAGGGAGGTTTGATGTGATCTCTTCTTGCCAAACCCACGCTGGCTGCTTTTTATCACCTTGTTATCTTCCAGGTCCTTAAATAGATTTTAAACCCCCTGTACTCCAGAAGCTTTCTAGGCATCAAAGAACAGCCGAGCGCTTTATAATCCCCTTGGTCTTCCTCTTTACATTTGAGAATAGGAGTAGGAGTCGATCTGCCCTTCTCTCCTCCACCGCGGCTTGGGATGCCTGACGGGTCAGAAATCACTGGATCCTTAAGCCCTTCAGCATCAGCAGCACCAGACCCAGAGGCATCACGCGCAGATCTCTAAATCCCCTTTAACCTCCTCTTCCCCCAGCGAGACGCCCTGCCCTCCCTCCCTCCCGCTCCCCTCTCCCTCCAACCCAGCTACGTGCTGGCCATGGAAGGTGGGGTTAATAGACAACAGAGGAATTGCTAAAGCAAATATTTTCTTTCCAAAGCTCTCTTCATTAGCTATAAACACAGGGAACCGCTGCGTATAGTAGATGTGTTTTAAAGAGGGTTGTAGCGCTGTGGTGAAAGCGGGAACTGGGGGACACAAATCTCTGATTTTCTGTTATTTTAAGAGAAAAATCCTTAGCCATGGACCATGTCAGACCTCATGGACCTTTTGGCCCAGCAAGAGCATCCCAAATCTTCAACACCCCACAGCAATTGGTCCCAGAGCATGACACCCCCCCCAGCCGGTCAGGCTGCAGAGAAATCCGGGCAGACCCCACTGGCATTCCGTGAGCATCCCTCCTTGCCCCAGGAAATAACCTGACAATTTTAAGGCGCCTGGGAAGAAAAATGTAAAAGGTCCCACAGGGTTTGGACACGGGTTTGGTGCTTGGTTAGTATTTTCATTAGTAGCCTAGAAATAAGATGATGAGATTAGGCTTGCTTAAACTAAGCAGAGGAAGACTGGGGTAGGGGAAGGAATAGGAAGCAAACGCCTCCTCTATCCACCGCATCCCAAGAGGGATGCTCAAGACCCTTCCCTTCAGGCAGACTCTTCTCTGCAGTGATAGCACTGCTTTCTCCTGGAAACCTGGTAAGGTTTCCTACCTGAGAAGGCAGCTTCAAAGAGCTGAGCTGGTGTCTCTCCTGATACGGCCTCTGATGTGGTCGGAGAGGAGGGGGAGCAGGTTTCACTACCTCAGATAACCCTCCGTGGGCAGGGAGGGACTGATGAGCTGAGGAGGGTCGATAAGAAGATGCTTATATAGACTTCCAGTTTTGTTGTTATTTTTTGATGGGTTGGAAGCACTCATGGGGAAAAAGGGTGACATGGTGCTGGAGAAGACGGGACGTTCCCTGCACGCGGGGAGGTTTGTATCCAGCATCGCTCCAGCAGTCACGTCCCCACGTTCAGGGCTAGAGATGCAACTGTGACATGGCTCCAGCGTGGCTTCCTTCCTCCTACTAGTACGGCTGGGATAGAGTATTTAATTAAAAGCCTGCTAGTCCCATTTCGGTGGGGAAAAACAAAAAGGTGTTTTCTTCACAGCTTGCCTGCCGAAAATAATCCCCTTGCCAGAAGACTTCTGCTGCAGCAATGACAAAGCAACAAAACCCCGAGGACCAGGAGCACAAGATGCTCTCCTTGCTTCTTTAAGCACCCACATGAGTGCAGCACTCCCAGATGCAGCGAGGATGTAAAGATCCCCCCAACCTGCCATTCCAAAATAGGAAAATGGGGAAAAAAATATGTGATTTGCACACCTGACAGGCATTACATCCCCAGGAGCTTTCTTCACGTCTCTCCTCCCGAGCTGAAGGGAGCCCTGGAGGAGCGTGGCCCAGTCCTGCTCACCACCCCATCTTTGCCGTGATTATAATCCTTAATTTCTGATTTTGCCACCTGCACTATGTTTCATAAAATTTTAAAGCTAATGCTCTGCCAAACTCAAATGGCACAAGAGCAGATGTTTAAGTGCAGCCTAGGATGAATAAATTATGGGGCTCATGGATGTACAGTGAAGGAAGGAGAGGCTGGATGACTCTGAATGGAGAGATAATTGATTTAAATGACATTGTCCATTGTAATCACCTGGGATTAGCTCTTTGGGCACAGGCAGAATAAGAGATGCAGCAATTAAAGATACTGGTCTAATGACAGCAATGACTTGCCTGCATGCAATCCCTGCTCAGCCTTTTTTTGGCAGCTCTGCAGGTTTTCTGCCTCTTTATCCCACCTCGATCATCAGGGAGGGAGAAGAAAACGAGGCTGATTTCGGTCTCGGTCCACCCATAGCGGTCCAGGACTGACCTTGCAGTGTGTGCTTTGGGAGCCTCAGGCTTGGAAGGGATATCAGGGAAGGGGGGAGCTGCAGCGAGAAAGCACAGAAATGATTTGATGCTGGAGGGAGAAAAAGCTCCGTTGTGAGACGCTTCCAGAGATCAACCTGTTTGGGTTATCCACCGGAGCGCTGGGCGGGGATTTGATTGCAATGTGTAAGTACCTGCAGAGGAGAATATATTAAGCATTAAAGAGCTTTCTAATTTCACAGAGAAAGGCGTAAGAAGAATTGATGGCTGGACAACAAATCCAGACCCAGCAGCACTGAGCTGCATTTTTTAACCACGGGGGCAGGTAAAAAACGACCGTGACTCAGAAGCCCACAGGTTTTTTTGCTCTGCTATAGACAACCGTGATGACCCTGGGCAAGTTACTTAACCTCCTAGCACGGCTCAGTCTCTTCCGATGGGGTAAGGCGTTTACCAGGCAGGGTTAAATTGACTAGCTTGGCAAACCCACGGCTGCCATGGGGTTAATTATTCCCTCGGATCCCAGAAGCTTGCTGGTACCTGAGGATGCTGCGGTCCTGGGTGCCGGGGCTTGTCCTGCCCCGTGTCCCTCCAAACAGCCTGCCTTTTGGGGGCTTGATGCCACCCCTGCCCTTGCGAAGAACGGCCCGGCGGTGGGATCTGGCTGAACTCGTGGCATTTTTTGCAACTCTGAAACAAGCTCTGCTGTAGCGCACCGGTTTTCTAATCATCATCTTGTCTCTGCCTCCTTACAGCTTGCTGGCAAGGAGAGCTGCAGTGTAGCAAAGCCTCCCTCCATTGCACCCCTCTCTTGGGGAGCAAACGCAAATAAAGCAAAGCAGGAGACGAAGGATTCCTACACCTGGGGATCGCTCAAAGGCCTGTGCCGGCCTCCGAGGATGTTCACCTCCAGCCTGAACCTGCGGCTGGGACCGGGAGCAGAGGAGCAGGGGACCAGATATGCTGCCGGCAGCAGCTTTGGGGCGGCCACGGGCCCTGGGGTTTTGATGGGCGTGCGAAGGGCACCGGGCAAAAATGGCTTGAACTAGCCTGCAGCTCCCGGGCGATGCTGCAATGAAGAAAATAGATGTATGGAGATGAAAGGGGTTTTCTAATAACAAAAGCAGCCAGGTGGAAAGCTGCAGGGAGACTTCTCTGCTGCCGGTGATAGCTGGGTTTCCAAATTGTGCTGAGTCAGCGTAAAGGAAGGTGGGTGCCTCTGCGTGCTGCGACAGCAGCCGCCTCCTCGGAGGACAAAATGGTACTGAGTCCCAGGCAGATACTGGGCGATCCCATGGGCACTGCAGTCCCTGTGGTGGGATCAGCATCGTGTCTCAGCAGGGACACGAGAGACGGGGGCTGCCCCGAGAACAAGCGAGCTGTGACTGTGCCAGCATGGGGAGCTGGAGACAGTCCCTGTAAAGATCCAGGAACAAAAGTACCCTTAACACCCTTTTATCTCTAGAAACAGGCTCCAGATCCACGTTCAGGTCAGGGTTTGTCTCTCAAACCTCCCTCCTTATAACAGTTAAAAGGCAGATCCCAAATGTCCCGATGTGGGGGAAGCTGAGGGAATAGGAGTAGCTGCACAAGGCCAGGGCAAACGTCCGTCTGTCCCGATGTCCTGTTCCCAGCAATGAATGCATATAAGGACAAGGATTAGGGACGCTTCCTGGTGCAACGCTTTGCAAAATCCTGCTATTAATGGGCTCCGGGACTCCCTGAAACACAGGTGATATGTCAGCGGTCTCACAGCAGGATTTCCCTATGCACAGACTTGGAAAGCATCTGGCTGAGACCTGTGTCTGCTCAGCATTAATAAATAACGTAAATAAGTGGATGCACTCATTTCTGTTTTACATGTGCAGAGCCACGCAGCACTGTCGGCTCAGGGGCTGAGCTCAACCTCACTCTGCGAGCAGCGCCGCTTAGATCTGGGGGCTTGGTCCAAATTACACCCGCGTGAATATTGCCCAGATCGCCCTGATGTTACACTGATGCCAGGAAGATCAAAACAGGGCTCAGGGCAGAGGCAGCCCAAGCCTGACCCACCACAGAGGGGCAGTGATGCTGGTGGTGGTCCCTGGACGGGCTGGATCCTCAGCAGCAGGACCCAGTCAGCATCTTGCTGCTTCGCAAGCCAGGTTTTTCCTCTCTTGATCTTATGGGTCTGAAAAAGAACCACAGCAAGAAGGGCAGGACCTGCAAAAATCAAACAGGAAAAGCACCGCTGCCGTGCTTACTCATTAATTGCGTTTTCGCCTCCCCTGCAAGGCTCAGTGGCTGCTGTGCTGCCCCAGCCCCGGGGGATTTCGGCTCTGCCTGGAGGGCTGGGGGTTAATAACCGCGGCCGTGGGGCTGTGCCCCCTCCTTAACCCCCCATCCCAGTGCCAGCCCTGGGTGTTTTAGCAAGCTGCACTTGCAGAATCAGGGATGTTTGATGAAGCAGAAGGCCATTTCTCCCCTCTCCCACCCAGGCAGCATTGCACGGGGACGGCCATGCGGGAGTGAGCTCCCGTTTTCCTTTCTCCTGACCAGTGCCGGTGGCATCCCCCCCTGCCCCAAGGCTCTTGGAGGCTGCTTGACAAGCTGGAAGCTGGTTGGGGAGCACAAGGGGTTGGGGTTTGACACCCCAGCCCCATTTGCAAAGCTGCAGAACCGTATCACCCCCTTTGCACATATCTACCATCATCTCCCCATCCCGATAGACCTTCCCGGGTACAGTTAGGACCATCCGACACCGACAGGGCAGCCTCTGCACGTCCCCAAGCTTTGCATAGGGGGATGGTGGCTGCTGTGGGCAGTTGCATAAAGCAGAGCAGCCTCGGGGCTGCCCTACTTTCTGCCTGTTGCAAACAGCCACCCCAAAGCTGTGCACTGACACCCCAAAGCTGTGCATAGACACCCCAAAGCTGTTTCACAAGCCAGGGGTTGCTGGACCCCAGCAAGCTGCCCTGCGCCCCAGCTGCACAGAGCCAGCAGGGCAGGATCCGACCCCCTGGGTTGTATTTCTTGCAGGTTTGCAAGCTCAGCTGCAGTTTTGCAAACCCTCGCTGGTCCCACCGGGCAGCTCTCTGCAAAGCCACATTGGAAACACCAGCTCTTGGGAAAACCAGCCCCAGCTAAGCGTGTTCAGTTGGCGGCACGATGCCAGCGCCTTGGCGAAGCAAGGCCCAGGGGAGCTGCATGAAGGCTGTTCCTGCAGCTCTGGCAAGAGCTGCCTCATTACTTGTGCAGCCATTAAGGAGAGAAATACCACTGGGTCGGCCGGACAGACAGCCCACACTAAAAACAACCTCCTGAGGCTTGGCAGCCTAAGCCCACAGCCCTGCACGGCATAGAGAGAGCAACTGCCCGATTAGGTTTGTCCCAGGTGGGTTTCTGGTTGTAGACCTCGGTGGCCAATGCTGCGAGCTTCGGCTGTGGCCAAGGAAGGGATACAGCAAAAGAAATCATCCCCGTGGGTTTCCCAAATGGGTCCCGTCAGCAGGAGCAGGGGCTGGCCACGTCTCCTCACGCCGGCGTGAGCACCCGGGTGCTGAATCATGCCAGGGACCTTGCTGGGCTGAAAAAATAACCATTTGCTTTTCTTCTGTATGTTGAACTCACCAGCCAGCTGCTGCTTTTTCCTTTCCTGGGGGTCTCAAGCTTCTTCAGACCATCGATGGCTTGTTCTTGCTCTGGAGAAGCTCCATGCTCTGCAGCAAGGCACAGAGAGGACACGGGCCATGTGTTTCCTAACGCCCCAGCACAGCCGCTGCAGGGGATGGTTGGCTCACGGGGAGCGCATCGATCCAGTACAATCCCCTTCGCCCTGCAGACACCCAGGGCACGCGAGCTATTTTCATCCCTCCAACAGCTGCAGGAAGACACCCTCACTCCTGCCTCTGTTAAGGGAGGCAGCTGCAGCCAGCTCTGCGGAGGGCTGGAAAATCTCCCGGCCGGGCTGTCCCAGCTCTGACACCAGACATCCCCGTGCAGGAGGGGGCTGTGCTTGTGCAGAGCCCATCAGTCCGCTGAAACGCCCTCCAGAAACTCCATATTCCCTCTCTGCCTTGCTCTGCGTGAGATTTGCTCAGACAAAAGCGATGCTCCGATGGGGTACGTGCGGAGCGGGGTGTCTCAGTGCTCATCCTACAGCCCAGAGAGATCCCAGCTCACACCTCAGCACCTCTGGGAGACAAGGCTGAGCGATGCAAGTGCCACTTTCTGGTCCCCATGCTGCAGGGCACATCTGTCCAACCGTCACTGTCCCTACCAGAGAGGGCTGACGTGCCACGTATGATCAGGAACAGCAGGATCCTCCTGCCCAGGAGACAGTGGCGGCAAAGGGCAGGGTGTCCTGCAGCAGCCCTGCTTCAAAGGCTTGGTTTTTGGGGGGGGGTACCTGCTGCACCCAGGCTGCTCACTGTGGCAGCTCAGGGCTGGAGCGAGCAGGATGGCTTGGGGAGAGCTGGTGCTCTTCAGGGGTTCAGGATCACCCTGTTTCTCCCGGATCCCTTCAAAATGATGAATCCTCAGCCGGACCTGCATCTCCGGGGCTGCCCAGACCTCCACGTGCCAAGGGGGAGCTGGCTCCTTTCCCCCCACCGCCAGCGCTCCCTCCTCCAGCCCGGCGGATGGGATGCCTGCCATTTCCTTTGGTGGGCCCCCCCATCACAGGCCTTTTTTCCCCCCCCCCCCCCCCATTCAGGCTGACAACTGGGCCTCAGCATCAGCTGCTTGTTGCTCAGCATCAGCCTTTCAGCAAACAGCAGGTGCAAGCGGTGCAACCCCAGGCTCCAATACAGTAATCCCTGCTCCCCCCCCCCGGCTTCCCTGGGTCCCCCCTCGCACAATATTGTCCCCTCGGCTTCAAGAATGTTTTTGTCTCCCCTTCGCAGTTGTGAATTCTTTTATATATTGAAAAGAAATCTCTTTCTAATCTTCCTGCCCGGCCGCGGCTCGGGAAGAGCGGGTGCTTCGCTGCAAGGGGGAGCGTGTCCCGGCACAGCTGCGCAGGAGGATCCGCTCCCGCCTTGGCAGCTGCCTGCAACGGCCCCCGGCCACTGCCAGTGCAGGCAGGACGTAAGGGATCATGCCCTCTCTGCCTGCATCCGAGGCAGCCAGAGCATGCGGCTGCACGGGCTCTCCCCCTGCCCCGGCAAAGAAGCCAGCTCACCCACACGTGGGAAACACGGAGGTGACACAGCAGCGGGGCTGTGCTCCGGTCACCGATGTCTAACCGCAGCGAGCTCTGCCAGGAGCCCCTGGGAAGGCCGTAAGGCAAGCGAGAGTCCGAACAAGCAGAGCTTTTGAATACCGCATCGAGCGGGGCTGCTCCGGGGAGGCAGGAGCAGGAGGGATGCTCGTGAGCAGGGACAGAGCGACAGGCTGCACAATGCTCGGGCATCATCGTGGGGCTCGGCCTCAGCGCATCTCCTCCGTACAGCGAAAACAAGACTCAAGGACGCTTTCGTTATGTGTCACTCCATACTGAAATTGCACAGCAAAGCCCAGCACAGGAGGGAAACATCATCCTCCCCACAGGTTACCGAAGCCTCCCTTCCCCTCATGGACCAGCCCCACAGGCAAGAAACCGCATCCTCTGCCACACACCCGCACAGACACGAGCACACGTGCTCCCCGCTGCCACTGAAGCAGGGGGGGGACGGTTCCTGCCTTCCCGGGGGCAGGCGGTGGGGATGGAGCGGGGGGCACAGAGGCTCTCCGGGGAACCGGGCTCTGCAGGGAGCTGCTGAGAGCGAGCAGGTGGTCCTACAGCAAAAGGCAGCAGACTAGAAATCCCATCTGGCAGCCCCAGCAGGCGCCTGTGGGACTCGGGAGGTGGTTTTGGGGGGGGGTAAACCAACCCACGCAGCTCCCTGCAGAGAAGTGGGGGCAACCGCTGCCCTGCCCAGGATGCTGCTCAAACCCAGGTCCCTCTCACACATCCTGAATAGCTCGGCGTGGTTTGATCACGCCAGACTAGATGAGGTTTGCTTTACCCACAGTTCAGCCCCACACCATAGTCATAGCACCCTTTGCAAATAGACCTCGATAATAAAGCACAGCTGGTCTCAAGGCAGCCAAACCCCTCCGCAGCAGTTTTTACCTTGCAGACATATTTTAGAACAAGTGTCCTTAGCGTGTTTATAAAGCAAACACTACCCTGACGCTGCGGGCGTCTCCTCAAACACGTGCCTCTGTTTAAACTCCAGTTTTGGACACAGTTTGGAGGACCCACGGTCCCATCTGCCCCAAGAAGCACGAGGCAGGACACCAGAGATGTTACAGCCCATCTTCTCCACTACATCTTCCCTTTTGACATGAGTTTCTGCATCAAATACATTTCAGTACCTGTTCTGGCAGCATCATAGCTCAGCACAAGCCCACCTTTTCCACAACAAGCTGGCTTTTCCTGCAGACAGCTGCAGAAAGGACTCTCAGAGCAAAGGGGCATCGATTAAGGACACAGAACAAGTTTTCTCATGCAAATACTGTTGGTATTTATTGCAGCTTGCTCGGTTGTACAAGGAGGAGCTTGAAGAGAGGAGAGCTGCAGCATCTGTGGCAGGAACACTGGGCAGGTGGGTGTGACCCAGACCTTCCTGCCCTTCCAGTGCTCAAAACAGGTCAAGAACCTGCTCGGTGTGGTGAAAGCCTTGGTCTTGCGCACCTACCCCACAGCTGCAGCCAACCGAGATCCCGAGATTAGCACATCCTCAGGTTTAAGTGTAGCTGTTTCTCTGCAGAATGCCTTCAGCTGCAAAATTCACCTGTAAGAGATCAAACTGAGCCAGAGCTTTGCTACCTTCAGGACGTTATGCTCAGTCTGTTCTTCCATCAGGTGTTCAACCATAGGGAACAAGCCGCAGAGTGGCTCTGATCACGTACAGCAAGAAATAAATCACCTGAGCTGGATGCCCCCAGAGCCAGCAGCTTCAGCATGGGAACCCAGTGTGGTTTTTCTTCTTTCAAGAAATCAATAAACTGCTAACCTGTGAAGCCTACCCAGCTGCTACAGGACGGATGCTTTACACATGCAAAACAACTGTGGGAGTACCTCAAAACTCAGGCAGCTGGTGGGTACCGCTGGGTGCAGGTTCTCAGTCCTGGCCTTTCCTAGGACAGGCAGCACTTGTGGATTCCCAATAAGCTATGAGACACTTCTTTATGAACCTGCCCGTTCAAAATCCCCACATTTTATACACACTGCTAAAATAAACTCCGTGTTTACCTTCATGAATAATTCCCTCCGCTCTCCATGCTTTCTCTGCTTAGTAGCCAGCCAGCTGCAAACAGGACAAGTATCTTGAAAACCAGGAAAGGGGCAGCACATCTAACCCTGCCCTGCCATCAGCCGAATGCTTATCAGGCTAGGACAATTTCCATTACAAATTCAGAGCAGACACCATTAAGAGGCACAGCGCCCTTGCATGTTTTCCCTATTAGCTCTGCTGCTCTCCAGAGGAGGCCTGAGGCACAGCCCAGATGTATTCACTATAAATATATGTTTTTTAAAATGAGAGTTAGGGGAAAAAGCCATGGTTGGTAAGAAAGAGGGAGGGACAACAAGGGAAAGAAACGCTGTACCCATTGCTGCTGCCAGCCCCAATGCGCTGCAGTGGGTACCAGGCAAGGTCTGCATGTGCCCTCTGAGGAGCACAGACCACCCAGCAAGCGCTTATTTTATTAGTATCATATATAGATTAAAACCCTATCCCCTGAAGAGCCCTCCCCAGCCCTTCTTTTTATACCACAGCGAAACCTGCTCAGTGCAAGGAAAGGCAGCCCTTTCCCAAGGCAGCCCATGCAGTGCTGCTGTGGAAGTGAGATTTGATTAACATAACCCTGCTTAAGATTTATGAATCTCTCCCTCCACCCTGTCCCATGATGCGTTAGACATTGATTCATTTTACGTTTAACTCCAAGGTACCGATCAACCTAGAAAGTGAAGGCATTATTTATTATGTGTATTAAAAATTAGACCTCTCCAATGTTAGAGGACAGGTTTAAAAATATGCAGGTTCCTTCCACCTTAGAAAACCTATTTTTACCAGTCTGAATCTCACAACATCCTGGCGAGGCTCTAACACTTGTTAGAGAAGCTCCTCTGGCCAGAGATGGATCATAACACAGTGATTCAGTTCCTATGATCTTTTGAGTCTTCAACGAAAATTGCAGTGATTCATTCCCATATCAAAGAGCTGAAGAAACATACAGGTAAAATATGAGCTTCCGATACGTGTCGGAGACGCTGTGCCTGTGCTCCTCACTGCCCTTGCAAGCGCTCCCACCACCTCTCTGGTTAGATTTGCCATTTTACTGGGACACAGAAAACTGCAGCTACTGTAGAGAGCAGCTGAGCCCTGCAGCACCCATTGCTGCATACCCGCCCTGGTCACAGACTGCTGGAAAAAACATGGGCAGCCCGCAGCGCTGGGAGGGACGAGGGCTGAGGGGTTTGGGGCTGCGCAGCCACCCTTACTCATCACAGCAGGAATCTGCTACCCGAATCGCGTGGGCAAATCCAAAAACTCCTGCCTGCCCTCAGGCTTTCATGGGACACTAGACTGGGCTGTAGCAGCTGCAGCAGTTTTGTGACTTGCACATACAAGAGCAGACAACATCTGTAATCATTCTGTGATAAAATATAAGTGTCTGGTCACATAAATAAATTCTTAACATACAGTAACACACTTAGTGTTTCACATGTGACATGCACTTCACTTCAAGGCTCATTTCCAAAGCATTTTCAGGCGCAGCTCAACAAGATATTCTTGACAGGTCACCTCTGTCCACTCTCTGCTACCTCCATCCAGGGATTAAGGTTGAAAATCAAACCCTGGGACACCTCCAGAGTGACAGCCATCCACCACAGCTGAATAAACATGAAGCTTTGGAAGAAGGCACTACCACCATGACTTCAGAAGCTGTTTCTATTTCTGGATAAAGTGAAGTTCTATAACTTCTATAAACACTTGGTGACCTACCTGGCAATTCAGGAAGATGAATTTTTCTTGAATCTGTGGCATTTTAAAATTCTTTTTAGTCTACCATCACCTAGTATAGATAGATGCCAACTACAACAACAACAAAAAAAACCAAACCACAAAGCTTTAAGCTCCTTTTTTTTTTTTTACTGGCAGATTGCCTACATGGCAACTGTTTAATTAATTGTTCTGTCATATTTACAACATCTGATTTTTCTTTGTGATTCACTCTTTAAGGCTGGCAGTATACTGTGCCATTTTCTTTAATAAGGCTAGGTAAACTTCAATTTGCTGCATATAGCATGCACTGAAAACACCCACAAATACTGCTGTGCTCGCTCTGACTTCTTTAACCAACTGAAGGTGGAGTGTGAGTACATGCTTTTGATAAAAGAACAACCTTCAGAAAAAAAAAAAACCAAACCAAAAAACAAAAACAAATAACCCCAACCCAAAAAGTCAACCTCCTGCCTGCTTCATTCATGGATGTCACAATACAGGTCTGACATTTTAACTGTTACCAGAATGATGGATGGTGACACCTCTGAATGAATAACACAGCAGGAGGTAGTCAATCAGAGGAGCAAAGACTTGGGGCTGTGCTAAAATATCTTGAGAAGCAGCAGGAATAGGAAAGGAAGTATGCAAAGAAACAGATGTGGTATTTTAATGAGGTTTTAGGAATCATCACCTAAAACACTGCTTGTGCATCAATGATGCTTGAGTGTTCATGACAGCCACCCCCATGATGTGGTTGGTGTCAAGTTCCCAAAATGGAAGTTATTAATCCCATTGGAAGGTCACAGTGGGAAATTTCACCTTCCACTGGTAATATTGTAAGATGCTAGCTATTTAATGGCACTCAGTTTTTTTAAAAAGAACAAAATTGTTCCCTCTGTGTCCATTTTTGGGGCTGGGGTTTGACTTTCTTTGCTCAGCAATGGCTTCCTCTTATTTCAGGTATACTGCTCACCAGCCTGCTTCAAAGATGGCATGTTCCCTGGATGAACCTCAGCCCCATAACACTGAGAATCAGGATGGCTTATAAACAGGATGATCATGAGAAGAGAAAAAACACTTTTCCTTCCATGCTACCGTCCGATTCATTTTGTCAAAGCCCAGTCCAGCAGCATCTGTTCACAGAGCAGACAGAAGAGAGTCCACAAGTGACGATCCCAGAATCACAAGCAGGAAGAACAAGAATTGTGCGCTCCAGCCTCTATGGTCAAAGGCCTCATGGTGGTCAGGGTGCTGCCCCTCCACTGGCAGACGTTACTTAAAAGTGGCATTAAACGCCCTGCCAATGATAAGTCTGCGCACTTCACTGGTGCCTGCCCCTATCTCATAGAGCTTGGCATCACGAAGGAAACGCCCCATGGGATAGTCATTGATGTAACCGTTCCCACCTGCAATCAAAAAGAAGTTAAAAGTCATTTCTTCTCTCTGATTTCAGGGGCTGAGGGTGGGATGGGAGAGAGCACTGCTCCTGCACTGCGCTTGGCTCTCTCCAGCAATAGCTCAAAGAAACGAACACTGCCAGTGACTTACCCAGACACTGAATCCCATCCAGAGCCACCTGGGTAGCACACTCTGCTGAATACAGGATCACTCCAGCACAGTCCTAAAGGAGAGTCACAATGATGACAGTCAGGAAAGGTGTCACCTGCCCATCTCCAATCTCCGTGTTGCTCTGACCTTTCCATTACTCTACAGACACCTGCTAACAAGCCTGAACTACCTGATCACAAAGGCACAGGATTCATTCCCCAGCACATAGGAAGCTGCAGCAGTCTTTCTGTCACTACAGAACACTTGTGTCAGGTCTGTAAAGGCCACATGAAGATGAAAAAAAAAAAAAAAAGTGCAGAAGGGGAGCCAGTCTCTCACAAATGCACATCACACCCACAGGAGAGCAAGGTGATTTGATTTGGGATGCAGGGCTCTGTGCTTCAACTGTTAAACACTCAGTCCCCTCCTTTGATAGAGGTGTGGTGACAGTGCCAGTTGTGGAGATGACAACACCTCCGAATGTAAGGGCTACAGCCCCTGACAATAGCCAGGATATTGTGTTTGGGCTTCTAATAAACACCTACTGATGCTGTTAAATCTGTTGCCTTGTAGAACAAGGCTTTCTTTTTCTTTGGGGGAAAAACCCCAAGCACTTAGGGCTGTCATTTTAACCGCCAGTACACAACCTACACCCTGCTCACAATCTGGGACCAAAGGGAAAGGAATTCCCCCAGCAGACACTGCCCAGGTAGAAGCAAGCTCACCTTTGCATTGAAATGGCCCTGGTCACAGGCCTTTGCCACGTTGTAGACATACTGCCGACACGCCATCAGCCGTGTGTACATATCAGCCATTTTGCCCTGCATGAGCTGCATGTCGCAGAAGACGAGAGACATTAACATGAGCAAGGGGAAGATTATTTTCTGCTTGAGCACCAGGGATCACCCATCCCCAGGCTACCTCAGAGAAACTAGACAAATGAGAAGATGTGGATTCAGCAGACATATGAGGGAGCTGGAGGTTCTGTCAATTCACAGACTCCCAGATGTCAGTCGCAGGCCCTCACCCACTAACACTGGCCTCAGGTAAACAGGCTCAGAGATCCTTTCACCTTCTCACCGCATCATTACATCATGCAGCCCCAGCACAAATTCCAGGCAACTTTCTCCGTGCAAAGCCCTCCCACAACAGAGCTCTTTGTCTTCTCATTTTTAAAGAGAAAAGCAAGGCGACAAAAATTACCAATTGCTTTTCTGCCTCACCTGGAAGTGGCCAATTTTCTGTCCAAATGCTTCTCTGACATGTAGGTATGGAATTGCATGGTCAAGAACAGCTTGCATGAGCCTAAGAAAAGCACAGATATGCAGGAAAAGGAAAACAGAACTATTAATAATAATTAAACCTTGGAAGCGCAATCTAAAGCAAAAAGGTTCTCATACCTAAAATGATATGCTGCTGTCTTCCTATAGCTCCACTCAAACAATGCTAAGAATAAAATCCAAAGGTCTCATTTTATTCCCTAGTGCTCTACACATTGCTCATTTGGGACATCTTGTGGTAAGGTCTTACCTTCTTAATTCAGGGGACTGAGAAAAAATGTCAAAGAGCTTTCTTAAAACTGTAGCCAGGACAGTTTGTGCTGCCTTTCATCTCCAGAGACTACCAACTCAAGAAGTACTAGCCAATACCATAAAAAAAGCACAGACAAGAAAAAGAAGGGTGAAAAACTCTCCTTCTGCTTTGTGGAAGATAGTTTTTCCACATGAGGATTAGTACAGAGAGACCACTTGGGAGGACAAAAGGACTGTAGGGTAAAAATAATTACCAGGGAGCTTAAAGGCTAAATAAATGAAGAACAAACCCTTTACCCAGCCCAGTGGTCCTTCTGTGTGACAGCCTGGATAATGTTTTAGATTTTAAAGAATCAGTAACGCAAATAAGCTGGTTATTCCCAGAGTAATACACACTGTAGGGATACCCAAGCAAGCAATTGGGGACCAAGGCAGATTTATCATCTCTGGAAATGTTTACATCAAGACTAATAATTTCAAAAGCATGCTCTGGAGGGTCTGTGGCCTGTGCTACACTGGAAGGCAGAGATTTGCAAACTTTCTTTCTGGCATTGCTTCTTCTATCCCTTGCCCCTCTGCTCCATATAGATGTTTTCAAAGTGAAAAAAACTGCATGAGGAGTAGAGAGGTGACGAGAGCTGAAGGAAAAGGTGGAGCACATGCAGAGCAAGCTGTGGCTGCCTGGGAGTGCAGAGCTGAGTCCCCTCCATCAGGAGTCACAGCTAGAGCACCCAGCAGCTACAGGATCTTCCTGCTCTGGCTTCCTTCCCACAACTCCAACCCAGCTGCCTCCTCCCAGCCGCATTTCCTCTTCTCTCAGAAGCTGCCCCAGTATTTCAGTTCCCCATCCAAGTTGCTTCCTACTGAGATCTGCAATCCCAGTTGGAGACCCAGTGGGGTAGGTGATTGTGAAGGATACTTCTGGCGTTACAAAAGATGACAAACCCTTACCCCAGTGGCCCACCAGACAGCACGAGTCTCTCCAGGTCCAATCCACTCATCAGAACGTAGACTCCTTTGCTCAGTGTCCCCAAGACGTTTTCAGCTGCAATTGGCAAAGGAAAGTGATTTACTTATGTGCAAAACTAAGATAAGCTATTGTCTGAGGGCTTGTGTTCACTGGGGAGAAAATTCAAACTTTCAAGTCCCCTTCACCTTTCTTTTTGGCTTGAGACCCAAACATTCAGGATGAGCTAGACAGGCGCTGAGTTTTGATACATGTACTTCCTACCACTGAAATGTCTTTCCAATCCAACCAAAGCCCAAAAGACAAAGGCAGTAGAGGCAGTAAAGTGTGTCTACAATCACTGCTATTCTCTTGCCTATTTTCTAAGAGTAAGGTGCTCTCCAGAGATTTTCCAGCTCAGCATTTGTACCAACAAGAACAGCAGACTTAATAGCCTGGGAGGACAAATTGGGAGTCCCCTTCACCATCCCATTAGTTTGTGCCTAACCCAAACTGACAGCGTTACCATCTGATGTCTACTGAGTGTGTATTTGAAATGAATGCACATCCAGGTCTGATATGCTTGGGTCACCTCTCTGAGCATTCCCAATACAGGAACCAAAGCTTACACAGGCAAGCAGTCAAAGCTCACCACTTACCACATGTTGGAGTGATATATATTAGTCTTCTGAGATTGGAGAATACAAATAACCATTATCCCCCCTTCTGTGAGCGGCTGAACAGAACATTGCAGCTGTTATAAATAAACACTTTAAAAAGACAAGTAGTATTTCTGTGAAAACGGAACAGGAAAATAGCCACATTAGATAATGGGCTGAGAAAAAAACCTCAAGAAACTCTTTCACTTTGGGACAATCTAAAGCATGCACTGATGTTAACAAGCATAAAAAGAGAAGCAGGAACAAAAATATCGGCATCTCGGTAAGGCTGTACTCTTACAATCAGGAGAGAACTTAAAGACTGACAACTGTGCTTTGTAGCTGGAGAGATTGTCCACTGATCACACCGCATAGAACTGACATTTGCTTCAGGCTTTGATCACAGAATCACAGAATGTTTTGGGTTGGAAGGGACCTTAAAGATCCTCTAGTTCCACCCCAGCTGCCATGGGCAGGGACACCTTCCACTAGACCAGGTTGCTCAAAGCCCCGTCCAGCCTGGCCTTGAACACTTCCAGGGATGGGGCAGCCACAACCTCTCTGGGCAACCAGTTCCAGGGCCTCACCACCCTCACAGTGAAGAGCTTCTTCCTTACACCTAATCTAAATCTACCCTCTTCCAGTTCAAAGCCATTACCCCTTGTCCTATCACTACATGACCTTGTAAAAAGTCCCTCTCTGGCTTTCTTATAGGCCCCCTTTAGGTACTGGAAGGCTGCTGCTATAAGGAGCCTTCTCTTCTCCAGGCTAAATAACCCTAACTATCTCAACCCATCCTCATAGGAGAGGTGCTCCAGCCCTCTGATCATCTTCATGGCCCTCCTCTGGACTCGCTCCAACAGGTCGATATCCTTCTTATGTGGAGGCCACCCGAGCTGGATGTAGTACTCCAGGTGGGATCACAAGAGATCCAGAGGTGTGATATGCAAAGTGAAAATGATACAGGACTTGGATAAATGCAGATAGTCTCCTGAAATAAACAATCTGTTTTTCAGAGGCACAAGCTCATGGACTGCATTGTCTCCTGCTTATTGAAAAGCACATTGATGTAATGTATGGAGAAATGCAGCCTCTGCAGGGCCATCATCATGATATTGGAACTAGAAAGAGGAAGAAGAATGAAGCTTGGCTTTCAGAGAAAAAGTTCAAAAGCCCCACAGACAAGAAAGAAAAATACTAATAGCAAACATTACTTTGAAGAACAGAACACAAACGCCAGCATCAGTAATAATAAAGTGACAAAGCTGTTCATGAGTAATGACATCTTGCAGCTAAAAAAGGACTGAATAGCCTGAACACTTTCCTGTACGTCCCGGGAAAAGGGATGGATAGGTATGTGGTGAGCTGGAGGACATGCGTGCTGACTGCACAAGGGAGGCAGACCTGCTGGCTGCATCACAGGAAAAAAAGAAAAAAAAAAGTTGGGGCTCTGAACCAATGCAACATGACCAAATGAATCCATGGACAACAGTTACTATGAGAAAAACACCAGCCACTCAGCGGAGCATGGCTGACAGTGAAACCCACGTATTTTAAAGTGGATGGAATTGCAGTGCTAGAGGACATCTTGACCTGAGAGAAAGATCCTGCAGACATATGAAACAGCATCAAACTGGTTCAGCTTCCAAGGCAGAAGATCAGAAGCAGCATTAATGGCCAGAGTGCAAAGCATGTTAACTTTCAACACTGCAATGATGTTCTTCTCTGAGTGATGAGAAAATGGAAATCCTGTTACCATGAGAACATGCTGTTCTGTACGGATGATTACCCAGGAGATGATCTGAAGACTGGGGCACTGGCCTTTCTGACTTCAGAGTGGAGGGATCCAATAAAGTTAGAAATGTCAGATTTCAGCTGAAACTCTTCCACTTACTGCAAAGCAGCTTTTGGTGGTGTATGGGGAGCAGGAGAGTTACTTGCTCTGCCAATATGCAATTAGCATTTTCATGAGTCCAGATAAGGCATCTCCTCCACTTGCTGTATAGAGGCTGTAATTTTTCTATCAACAAAAATAGCCACCAGAGTAACAAAAATGGCCATTACTGTGGCCCCTGCTGTACTAACTAACGGGGGAAAGAAAAAAGGGCCTGTCCATTCTCAGGCCCTGACCCCAAAAGAACTCAGAAATGTTACAGGCAAACCAGAAGTCTGTTGGATAGTCTCCAGTGATTTTGGAGAAAAAAAAAACAACCAAACAACTTCAAGGCAAATAAGCTCTCCAATATACAAGATGGGAAGCTCTAATGGAAATAAACAAGTTTCTTTGGAAGCCTCACATAGGCTTTGCAGAAGCAGTCGTTAAGAGTTCGGTCCATGAGGGTGAAACAGGAGTGACCTAACAAGGGATGTGCTCATTCACTGCAATCCAGCAGATTGCACTTTTCCAGTTACACCAGCTCTCTTGTGAGGCTGCCAAAGAGCAGATAACCATCTGCAAAGCCCTCTAGGTCACAGTCTGAACACGCATGTAATTAGTGATCCAATTTATCTGATCAAGAAGACAGGAAACCAGCACATGCATACTGCCATGATTTCAACCCAACTCACCAGGGATCTTGCAGTCTTCAAAGATCAATTCACAGGTATTAGACCCTCTCATTCCCAGCTTATCGAGCTTCTGGGCTGTGCTGAAACCTGGCATTCCCTGCAAAGTCAAGACATTCAAAATACATTTCAAATCTTAATTCTGACAGTCTAAATAAAATCACTACATGTCTGTGAAATTTCCCTGACCACATGAACATGCATAGGGTACCAGAAGGGAGTCCAAATAAACTGCCCGCTCTGGGAACAAGAATGGTGTAAGTGCAAGCGCGGAGGAAGCAAATGAGCAGAGAAACATGCACACGTCGGGGGTACGTATGAACTGAGTGCATCTATTTTCTAATGCACATAAATATTAAATAAATAAATTATTTGGACAGCTGCCAGCACTGACTCTTCTCGAGTAAGGGTTGCAAGCTTTGCCAGTAACTGAACTGTTCTAATCATTACATCAGGTTAAGTCCATCAGAAGGTTTACTGATCTCCGAGATTTTGTATTTCCAGTACCATTTACTTTATTACAGCTTCCTTGTGGTGACAGAGATGTGTATAGCATAGCCTCAAATAATTAAAAGGGAAGGAAAAAACCCAATAGATTCCTGTTTTCCAAGGGCTCCCTGTTGAACAGCCTGTTTCTTCTCCCTTTGGGCTGCTCTGCTTTGCATGCATGTTTGGGTCATTTCAGGATTCCAAAGGGGCAGTGAAAGAAAATGGGAGAAAGAGATGAATGGAGCTATTTTATTGTTTTGACTTAAAAAAACCAAACAAACCACAAACACATGAAGTTAGATAATAGGATAGTAGGACATATTTATAAGGCCTCCAATATCTCTGGCAATTTTTGGCAGCACGCAAGCCCTTTTATATTACAATCTCGTCCGTTCTCTCTACATTTCTAGCCCTAAAAACTGGTTACATGCTTGGATACCAAAATCCAGGAGTGCCCAGCTGACAGTGCAGTATGCCATGTCACTGGGGCAGAGGACTAATCTCATGGGTTTATAAAATTCAGGCACAAAGTAGTTTGTCTTTGAGCAAGGGGCTGACAGATGTAGAAAGAAAACTAGCTGGCTTCTAAATGAGCCAGTTAGGGTGAAGCAGTTAGCTTTAAAAATCACATTACAATAAGCTTGTGAGAATTATTAAACCTACCCTCTCCACAATGAACGCAGTTATACCGCGGGAGGCTGGAACAGCATTAACATCAGTTTTAGCATAAACGATGAGAACATCTGCATCTGGCCCATTGGTGATCCAAAATTTGTTCCCATTCAAAACAAAGTAGTCTCCTAGAAGCAAAGAGCTGCAATCTGTTAGCTCACAACAGAGCAACACCTATATCCTCACTCTAATTATTTCAAAACAGGCTTCCAAGGATGCTCTTTAAGACCCCCACAAACGGCAGGCACAAATCCTTCCCAAGTTCAAGAAAACTCATTTCCTTAGTTTCTGGAGTCCAAAGACAGTTTAACAAATGCCTGACAAACTAAGGCACCTACCACTGGTTCCATCATACCACCAACCTCCACCACCACAATCAGAAATCCACTTTTAGACCTTCAACCACCCACCTTGTGTCTTCACTACCTGGCTTTTTCACACATTGAGTCTCCTGGGAGGCAGCACAAGCCTGCAAATATGGCCTGGTATACCCAAGACTAAGCACCATATCTCAGTGGTGTTGGGAAGGTTAGTCTAAATTTACAGGAGACATTATTTATGCTGGCTATCTATCCAGGCAGCACGTGACAGGCTTTACCTTTTTTATCTGCTTTCAGCTTCATGGATACAACATCAGATCCAGCATTGGGTTCACTCATTGCTAAGGCTCCAATGTGTTCCCCGCTGATTAGCTGGAAGACAAATATAAGAAAGGAAGGAAGAACAGTAGCATTGTTTCTGTTCCCTCTTTAGCCTGCCTTCCAATTTTTTTTTTTTCTGCACTGAATCTCCACAGTAGCTGTTCTATGCAAGAACTGCAAACGAGAGCCGTTGCTCCTGGTAGAGTCCTAGCAGGGAGCTCCCTTGTGCTGCTGTGCTGAGGGAACAGAACCAAATCACAGTGGGGCAAGAAGGATGACTCAACTCATGTCTGAGCTAGATGAGTACAGCCCTGCTTATAAAACACCATCTCCAGGAAGGTGCCAAAAGAACCATGCAGGCAGCCATATGCCTTTCACAAGCTCCTTGTTCTGCACTTTATGACTGTCCTTTTACATAAACAAGAGTTGTTCAACACAAAAGGCCAATGAGGGGGATGAAAAGAGATTGCAAAGTTCTTAGCAATGTTCTCATAGCCCAGTCCCCCCACACTCGCACTACAATAGCATATGGACACCCTCCTTCTGTGCCTGCTCATACCAGGCTCTGGCATAGCTGTTGCTTCCTCTTCACTGTTCCTTTCATCCTGCCCTTTTCTCCTTGCCTTTTTTTTTTCCTTTTGCTCCATGTGTACTTTTATCCATCTTCTCCTCCTTTTGATCTCTTGTTTTTTAAAAAAGAGACTCAATGCTTAAGATACATGTTCAACCAATTCAATCCATCAGTGCATTTCTACAGAAGTCTTATGATATGCTCAAAACTAGTTAAGTACCATTAAGTACTCTGTCATGAACCAAGACAAGTAAGAACTAAAGTGATAGCACATCTCATTGGAAAGCAGTTACTGAGGGCATTAAAATTCACCTGAGCAGCACTGAGGACAATTCAGGGTTACATATCAGCATGCTGCACAATGCTTTCAGGAAGCGACACTGAACTTTGCGTGTTGTTTAAATCAAGTTTCTTGCACTGATAATTTTGCTGAAAATTTCAGTAGCTGGGATTAAATGTACTAGTTAAGTTTTTCCATGCATTTAAATACTGAAATCTGTTTAACATGCTTTTGAGTCACAAACATCAATGCCCCAAATGATGAAGTTTCACATGTAGTTAATTAGCGTAGGCAAACCAAGAATTTGGGCAGTGAGAAATGGAGAATATAAAATAGGAAAACAGTGACTTTCATTCAGAAATCTCAAAACAATTTGGGAATTTGGAAGAATATCATCCAGTGTCACCTCAAAGCCTCATTTAGTAACACAGCTCCAGAAAGCTGGACTATGTTGCCTACAGGCACAGGCCAAGGTCAATATGGATTAACAGACAAAAAATTAACAAGCTAGAGAAGGGCAAGTTTGGCAAGTACAACATTTCCTAAGGTTGGGTGGCTGAAATCAGCTAGTGCTTAAGATGCTACACATCATGAAAGACACTCATCCTTGCATGCAGCCAAAACCCAAATGTTTTCCAGTTCCACCCCAATTCCAGCGACATACCTTGGGCAAGTACTTATTTTTCTGGGCCTCATTGCCATTACGCACCAGCTGGTTGATACAAAGATTTGAGTGGGCACCGTAACTAAGCCCAACAGCTGCTGATGCACGAGAAATTTCCTCCATCACCAGCACATGGTCCAGATACCCCAAAGCAGATCCACCATATTCCACTGAAGAGAGAAGAGAAACTTCATGTTAACCACCATAGAGTATATGACACACGCACAAGATCCCAGTGGCGGGCTCAGCTTTGTTTGAGATCTAAGAGACTTACAAGAGAGCTTCTGGTTTTGACTGATACTGTCCCCGAGCTGGGCACCTCTGGCTTTCCCCATCCTCTCTAAATTTCAGTTTTCTTATCTTAAAGGCACAGTGATATTACTTCTTCAGCATAATCAATAATTTACTTGTACAGCATAGTTTTATACATATAACATGCATAAGGGTACATCTAAAACGTGCTACCAACACTTGCACAATAGCGAGTCCTTCTCATCAACCATCCTTAAGTGCAACCTTAATATTATCATGAAGATTAAATCACAAGGTGGCAACCTGTATTCGGTGAGAGGACAAATGAACACAGGCAAAGTTTTTAAAGTCCAAGTTTGTCCTAACAAGGACGCCTAAACAAGTAAGGAATCCCCAAACTACTCAAAAAGTGGGGCACTAGGGACTTCTCTAAGCTCACAAATGTGCAGGAGACCAGCATTTTGATGGGTGGCCGATTCAGAATGAGAATGATCCATAAATGTAACTGCTATAATTCACCAGTAGCAAGAATGTGGATTTCAAGAGAGGATGAAGTGAGACGGAGCAGCATGACCATCGGAGCTGGCAATCTAGCGAGGCATGCTGAGCTGAGTCTAAAATCGGTGGTAAAGATAAAAAGGCGCACAGTAGAACAGGGAGAGAGAGAAGGCAGGAAAAAAAGAGAAGGCTGAGAAATGCATAATGGCCTTGAGCAGCTGACAGCCTACATAAATATATACATATATATACCTACACACACATTTATATACACACAAATACAGTCACATCCCAATGTAAAAGCTTTGTTCTACAGGCAAGAAGCAAGCGATTGTACTGCTAAGATTAGAACTAAAACAGAAGGATGTAAACACTGCAAAGTAGTCAGGGAGGTAATCCAGGAGCACTTACTCGTCATCAACATGAATGCTGTAAGCAAGCAGCAACAATGGTAAGAGCAAATATGTTTGTAGGCTCAGAGTGGCCAAAGAGCTGAATGCACAGCCTGGGCTCAAAGAGGGCTACTGCCCCCAACTCATCAAATTAACACAATAGCCACTGGCATTATATGCAGTCTTATCTCCTATGTCACCCGTTCTGACTCATGTCTTTATCTACAGGGCTCTCTACCCTCTGAAATCACTTCTCTCTACTACAAATAAGAGTTTGGGGTTTTACTATCAATATCCTAAAAGACGGGTTTAACAATTTCTCATATATGCCAAAACAAGAGTTTTCTATTCATTCCTATGGAACGGATGGGTTTGGTGCTCTTGCCTCAAGAACGGAAAGGTAACTACCTGCTGTAAGCAGTACTGGCCCATGATTGCTTTGTACTCCAAAAGGTACAAGAAAATAACCCTGCCAGACAACTTCTCATATAATACAAAACCATAGTGTGATTTAGAATGACACTGCCCTTTCAAAATTACTCTTTATATATGACATGCCTGTAGTATTATTCCATGGTAGCTACATATTTGCATTTTTTAACTTAGCTCTTTATAAAAGAAATGGAAAACTACATCAAACTAACATAGCTTCTTAGTTCTAAAAAGAAAACAAAAAGCACTGTTATTTAAAATGCTCCCTTAAAAGACTTGATCCACTGGTGCCCAAATATACCATTTAATTGAGCATACACCCTCATAAGATTTCACATTATCTTCACATCCTAAATCCCAGTCTCCACCTCCTACAACAAAACCAATGGCAATAAAGAAACTGCACATAGCTATACAATCAAAAATAAGGCAAAAAATTCTGGGCATAGGAGGGTTTTAGAGGTAAATCTTTGAGGAAATCAAAAAGGACAGGACTCATGAGGGGACGGCTTATTTATAGTGTGGGAAACTGCTGTAAGCCTCAGGCACAACATCAAAGAAGAAAGAAGGTAAGAGTGAGAAAAAACAGGAGCAGCAGTAAATTGGGAAGAGTAAAGAGAAAGAAAGCAGAAATACAGACTCTTTCAAGCAGACTCAGTGCCACTGAAAGAAATGCAGAGGCATTATTTCAACACATTGCTATTCAGCCTGCTTCTGCAGAAGCCTTTGCACACACACATCTAGAAACACAGACTTTACGATGGGGAAATAAAGGCCCCATTGGCTGCTTTTCTCCACTAAGGGCTTCTCCTCATTACACTGTGTTAGTGCATTCAGCATGACCACAGCAGCCTCGGTAATCTATAACATTAATCAAAACACTTTTCAACTAACCTGGACAAGGCTGAATAAGATTTACCCTGATTTTTTCTGACTGGTTGGATGTGGTCAGCTCTCCATTAGCTATCACAGCTTTTCACAACATTGTTTTATACCCTCTAACTTCTCCTATTAGAGATGGATGTTTGTTCTAGGATACTTTTATCTATAGCTCTCGTTCTTCAAAACTTGCAGCAAATGCTTCATATTGGAGAAGCGCAAACATGTTCAAGTTGCCTATATGTGGAGAAACCATTTCTGAAGAGAACTTTTAAATTGTAAATGGCATTTTGTAATCATCCAGAAGTCTAACAAGGAAAAAAGGATTCTGATTCAACGAAGAATAACAAAGTTGCCAAAAAGAGTTTTTAAAAAACATGAAGATAGGAGCTTCTGGACAAAATGGATGTCATATCATGGATAAAGCTGTTATGAACTGGACAGGGTGAGTTTAAGTAGGCTCTCTTTTGTTTGAAGAATCACCCACCAGAAGGTAAAACGTGGGAACAGACTTACCAGGAGCTGTAATCCCCAGAACTCCCAGTTCCCCAAGTTTCTTCCAAAACTCCTACAAATACAGAGCAAGCAATCAGTCCAGACTCGCTGTCAGGGCATCAGCATAAGAAGTTTTCCCAGGTAGCTCACCAGACACATCAGTTTACCTTATTCTTGTGATATCTCAGAGATAAATACAGCAATACCTATGCCTCCTGCAGCAGCTCCATCCTTTGGACTAAGGACCCAGACAGACTTGACGATGCTAGTTACGCTACACATGGGAGTAGTCTGTTGAATTCAGTGAAAATTCACAACCTAAGTTTAGTTCTGGAAGGACAAGTCCTAATATTTAACTCATTGCCTGGTTTAAGGAGAACTTCGTTGAATTAAAACCTCCCATTAGGGAGTGTAGGTTTCAAAACCTACACTTCTACGCTTCCATATACCATCTCTTGCTAAAGATTATTTAGGATGTTATGACTTGAATTTATGCTTGTCTTTTTACTTCACACATCCTTGTCACCGTGCTTTGGCAGTACTACGTAAGCCTATCAGCCTGTGGCTGCCTCAAAGAGTGGTTAGCATAAGCGATCCATGACTGAAACCCTGGAAATACTTAGAAGAGTTGCTATTAGCTGGCAGTTTAACTCCTCAAGTAGAACAGAAGCTGATAAGTAAAGCCAAAGAGGCCTCCTTAGGAGAGGTTAAAAAAATGGGAATGTTACAGCTGAGGCAGACAGAGGTGCTGCCCGCCTTGCAGGTGGTACGAGAAAAGTTATAAAAGGTGACCACAACAAAGAATTTGAGAACACTTTGGACTTGTGAAGCTAAAGGAGTCAAATCCACAAGGGCCACTCAAATACATAACCTGTAGGTTTTCAAGACTTCCAGGACACGAGACACACATGGGGACTGGATAGCATTACTGAGTTTTGCTTAGTTGGACATGTATGCTACAAAGTTCATCTGCTAGAGGACAAGACCTCCTTGACTGCTGACTCCTCCATTTGCCTATTACCCAGATTTATCACTCTGGCAATACCACCACTCAAGTGACAGCTACAAGATTCGAGGCACAGAGCTGCTGGCTGACTTGAGACATACACATCAGCTGTGTCTGGCACACAGCATCCAAGAATAAGAGGGAAGCCATGACATAATACAGTAGCAAACGATGTCACCAACGAGGACCACATGTATGCTGGAGGGGCCATCTCTTTGCTGCTGCTTCAGACTTGCAGCTTCTCCTCCGCAACATGATGGACATGCAGGTGAATGCTTGTCACATGGCCTCAGTGTCCAGCGATAAGAGAGTTATCAGTGAATAGTCTCCACAGACTTCAAAAACTATTATCCAATAGCTCTGGATGACATCTGGTGCGCCAGACTAAATTTATATACTTAACTTCAAAGCTGCGCATATATCCCTGAAAATGTCAGCATCAGAGCTCCGGGAAATCCTAGCAGATGTTCTGAGCTTTTTAAGTCTTGTGGAGCTTATGAAAACCAATAGTTAGGTCTCTCATTTTCATCAATCAAACCATCCTATTGCACAGAATTTGTTGTTTTTATTAGGAAGGCAAGTTTCAGCTCAACAGTCAAACCACCCTATGTTTCAGCATTTACACACAATATTTTCACAACAAATTTGAAAGGAAACTCAGATGTCCAAGAAAGGGTCCTAGCTAGGAGAATACAAAACACATATTAGAGGAGGAGTCTGAACAGAGCCAAGCAGAAATACCACTATAAGAATCTAAATGAGACCATTATCAAACTTTTTTTTTTTCTTTTTTTTAATTGCATGCTGGCTGGGTTCTGCCCCAGGTTGTTGAAGTTTTGTTAACAAAAGACAAAACAGGAAATCAAAAAATTGTTTTCTCTATGGCTTTCAAGTCTGAAAAGTTAGTGCATATGTTCCTGTGGTGTGGACCAGGATTCTTTGTCTGGATTAATGTACAGATCAAAGTGCAGACAGGCTTTCAATATCATCTATTTTAAATGCACACATGAAATACTTGCCCGCATGCCTTTGAATTCATTTTCCTGGTCAATCTGTTGGGCCTTCGGAGCCAAATGCTCTTGACAGAACTTTGTCATGGTCTGTCTAAGCTGGGAAAAGAGATGAGAAGAAACACATATGTTACATCTCATCAATATATTGTCATCTTCTTCCCTAGGATACTGCTAACATCACCCTGACAGGTGACTCCAGGATCCCAAACCCAGAAGCACAAGACGATAAGGAAACCGATGTTTCAGGTTACTGGCTGAAAGACCATATGGAAGGCCCTTTAGTCTTTAAAAGAGAAGATACTGATGTACTCAAGTTCCTTTCAGCATTTAACCTTAACAGTCTTACTCCAACATGAGAGAATGCTACTTAACTACTTGCCTGCACTAGGGCTTCAGGGGATGTTTTTGGTCAGAAAACTCTGAAAGCTGATGAACAGAGCTTATGATGTATTATCCCCATCCAGTAGCTGCTTACGGTTTCATTTAATTATATGCAGATGCCTGTAATAAGCATGCATACTAATTAAAACATATTAGTGTATCAAACTGGAACTACGTTAGCTAGCCTACTATTTTCTACAGAGGGAAAATTTGATAAAGTCAGGTATGCTCGTTGATCCAAGCATTAAAAAAAAAATCTCAAAATCTTTTTCTAAATTTTAAAAACTGAATACTTACATACACGTATTCTGCAGAAGTCTCTACACATACTAAGAAAATATATACAGTATCTTTTGAAGTGTTTTTAATATGAAAATTTAAAAACTTTGTCTAGATATTATGGTAGAGCTTAATAATCCCATTTTTGCTTTTTGTTCTTTATTCCCACAAATTAATGCTGGTGAAGGAACAGTCTTAGAGACAGAAAGCCTCTGCTGTATAACCAGAGCCTGTAGAAGGGGCAGAAGTAACAAACCAAAATATCCCCACGCTTCTCTGTCTTTCTCTCAACACCACACCCAAAGCACCCTCTTTTTTACAGTTAAGAAGATATGTTAGTTTCCATGGCCACCTAGACCTTGGAATCCAATACGACCAAACAAGCTTTCCCCCTGTTAATAGATTTTAAAACCTTATAAAAACCAAACCCAAAACACATTAGATACATTTCCATTGTTACAAAGTTGACAGCAGGGAACTTGAGCGTAAAGCCTAAAACCATAGTAATAAAAAAAAAACAACTTAAACAATTAGAGATTGAGGGATAGACTCAGACATCCTTGATACTCTAAGCCAGTTTTTAAGTTACAGTGCTGTTACTTTACAGCTTCACTAGCACTACTGAAGATTTCCGATTTTTTTCAGCTTTTCCACCAGATAGATATGAACTACAAGAATATTTTCCTCCTTTTACACCTGCTGAATGTAGAAGCACAAAGAAAAATCAAGTTAATTTGAGCTGATAAGGCTATAAACCATGAACACAAACTTGGCAAAGAATAATTCTGCAGTAAGAAAGGAGAACAAGTTTATTCTGTACATTCGTGTGCTTGCACTGTCATAGAAAGTAAGGCCATAGCTCCAGACCTGAGAAGCACCAAGGAAGAGAGTTTCGGTGGCAGCAGCCTGTCTGGACCCACCCTCTCAAGACACCACCTTTGACTCTGTGCCCTGGGGCAGCAGGGAGTAAGTGCTACGATGGCTAACACTAGGCTGCTGTCGAACACAGTAGGAAACAGTAAAGCTAAAAACTATTATCCTGAAGCTTTAGGTCCCCTATTGGGCAAAGGAACAAGCTGGGGGAGCTGCAACACCTCTATTTGAGAGGATTTGACGAGACCCAATTAATTTGTTTCTTTGGTGATACTGTTTCTGATCAAATAGGCCCAAGCTGAACACCGTGGACTTTCTTTTACGCGTCGTGCGGTGTTTTATCGTGAAGAAGCGCCTTCCCCCGACGAGGAAGAGGCAGAACCACCGGGGCCCGCCTTTTGGCTGGGGCCCGGCCGATCGCCGCCCGCAGCTCCCGCCGGACACGTGTCCGGGGCGCGCCTTCGCCGCCGGGCTCCGCGCCACGCCCCCTCTGCGCGCCCGGGGATAGGCCAGCTCCCCACAGCGCCGGCCAATCACCGCCCGCCATCCCCGGCACACCCCC